>NW_019740711.1:0-1179 GCF_002891405.2 Cryptotermes secundus | reverse complement strand
CAGTGATGAAATATCACAAGCCTATGACAAATTACACTGCACTAATGTAAGAACGCACACATGAAAGGTCTGTCTTTATGATGAAAATTACTTATCAGTTGGCTTTACATGGACTGGTGATTCAATTTGCTTTATTCAAATGTGCCTCGTCTGTGGCAAATAACTTAGAAACGCAACAGTTGCTGCAGCAAAACTGAATTGGTTGTGCAGGGCTGGAGATAGTACCCAACAGAATTTCCCTATCGCCTGAATACATGGGAAGGAGTATGGGAGAGGCATACATTCAAGTTGTAAACAAAGAAGTGGCAGAAGAAGCTCTGCAGAAATACAAGGATAAAAGTGGCATTTCATGGACAAAAAATTTGCAGTGATTGGGACATACTGAAACAATGGATGTAATCAAACGACATGGTAGGGATTTGTAAATATATGTTAAAAGGCAAAAGATGCAAAGGACAGCTCAAATCAAGATGGCTTACCCACATGAGTGAAGGATGATATAAAAAGTAGGTGAAACTTGTGCACTCTAGATGAGTAACTGTGGGAGTGCATGTATATTTGGGGGTTTCTCATGCATCATCTCACTGCTTAAAGGAAACTAAACTGAGGTGGCTTACCAAAGTGGCTGATAATAGTTTATCTCAAATAGAGGAACTGTATGGACAAAGGTGTGAGCCGTGTCCCTTGACCCTGTGGGTAAAGAACCTAGTTCTCTACCCACTTAGACCTGTGAACTCCTGCTCAATGTGGGTAAGGGACAGGCTCATAAGAAACTATTTGCTTTTAATGTGATGCTCTATGCCTCCCTAAGGTTGAGTAAGGGATCTTGGGAGAGGAAAACCACTGTCGGCACTATGGGCCAAGCTGGACAGATCGGCTAGTCCAAACTGGTAGGGAACACACTACACAAGTATGCATAAACACTGGTGTTTCCAAATATATGAATAAATGTATATTGATAACATAAGTATACAGGTGGACTCTGCCTGATGGGCAGGGACTGGTCAGAACACGCGATAAACAATTTATTCTCTAGTAAAAGCCTGTACTTCGGCAAGCCTTAAGGGCACAAGAAATATACACAAGTTTCTTGCACGCCTGAAGGGCGATCTGCTGTTTAACACAACCCAAAACAAACCAAATTACCTTACGCCAGACGGCGTTCATGATCGAAAGGAA
>NW_019740710.1:13639-14855 GCF_002891405.2 Cryptotermes secundus | reverse complement strand
TCTAATTTTTGTGTTTTTAAACAGCAAACAAGAAGACAGAAGGCTCTGGACTGAAGAGTAGCAAGAATTCCCAGAGTTCAATCTCCTCCTAATTTCCTCTCGAATCAGGTTCCCAAATATCTGAGCTGAGCCACATTTTCAAAACACCTGTTGCCAGTCTTTCTGTCATGAATTTGCCCTTCATTTTGGTGTCCAGACAGCAGCGTACAGGTGTACTTAGTATTCTCTGTTTTTACTTCTAGACCAACCTCTTTCCTTGAGTCAATTAAAGTTTTCGTTTCTTTTGTGGGGTCTTAATGTAGTTTTTTTTTTCATTACTCCGATGGCAACCCACTTCTTCGGAACAGTTTGTCAGGACCGTGGCTGCTGAGATGCTTGACCGGTGAGGTAGCGCGGCGCGCGCCGGTAGGGAGAGAGGTCAGTTGCGGTGAGTGTACTGGCCGCAGTGCGGCCGTTGGTGGATGTTGCTTGGTCGCCGTGCGGCAGGTGAGTTGTAATTGCGTGGCTAACTCAGCGCGGTCGTAGGCTGCTGGAGAAAGACTAGTCGTTGAGCGCGATCGTAGGAGTGGTGAGGCAGTGGCTACGCCAGATGCCTAGTGGGTCGGACAGGGACACACCACCGGCGAGTCCAGGCGAGGTGCCCCAGTGATTTGGGTGTGAGAGAGCGGGAGGGCCGAGGCAGTCGTGCCTGGTGCAGCCTGCCGATGCCTCCGAAGACCGAGCGCTGACGACGAAGCCTGCTGGCTGATGTTTCTTGGTGTGGCTTGATCGTAGACTGAAGGAAACTGACGACTTGCCTCAAGATCAATGTCATGTTCCAACTGACGGTCAGTCAGTCTGTCTGTCTTGGTGTCGAGTCCCAGCTGGGGGCTCATGAACAGATATTTCTTTTGAATGAAAGTTTCTGTCTTGTCCAGGTGGGGCGCCCTCTCTGACGAAAGGTCGGTTCTGTCAATTTGTCAGTCAGTCTGTTTTAATATGTCCATTGTCTGTATTTACATAGATTTATAATACAAACTTATTTCTTGCCTATATGTACAATATACAAAAGCCTCTGTCAGTCCAGGCTCAGTACAGCAGATTATGCCCTTTTATATACAGGGTGTCCCAGGAGGAATGGACCAAACTTCGGGAGGTTGTTCCTTATGTTAAAGTATGCCGATATAACCCAAAACACCTATGTCCAAAGTTGAACGGTTACGGAGATAATGGCCCG
>NW_019740710.1:0-6096 GCF_002891405.2 Cryptotermes secundus | reverse complement strand
GAGGCAAAAGATTGCAGACGACTTCTGGAGACGTTGGACCAAGGATTACCTCCTAGAACTAAGATCCTTCCATACACGCCGGAATCCACGTAAATCAGCTGAGCTCAAGATTGGAGATGTTGTACTCCTGCAGGAGGACCACATTCGACGCCACATGTGGAAGTTGGCTCGAGTGGAAGGACTTCGACCTGGCAGAGATGGCGTGGCGCGGACCGTGCTCCTGAGGACGACCCACGGCTCGCAGATTGCCAGACCCATTCAGCTGGTTATCCCTCTGGAGATCGGGATAGACCAGGGTGGGGAGGATGTGGAGGACACTCGCACGCCATCTGGTGTGGAGGACACTCGCGCGCCATCTGGTGTGGAGGGCACTTGCACGCCGTCTGGAGGGATTCTACACAACCATTTGATCTTTGTACCTTAGTCTCAAATAAAGCGTAGTTGAAGCATGTTGTGTGTTAAGTTTCTCCTACCTTCGACAAGAGGCTTCTACACCCGAATTAATTTCTAGTTT
Source organism: Cryptotermes secundus (assembly GCF_002891405.2). NCBI lineage: Eukaryota > Metazoa > Arthropoda > Insecta > Blattodea > Kalotermitidae > Cryptotermes > Cryptotermes secundus. Next base: position 5,582 of record NW_019740710.1, on the reverse strand, counting down.
AGGAGATATTAATTCAGAAGCGAGGCTTTGAAACCCCTCCCAATCTGTAATTTTTTCAATGGGTTCCGAAAGATTCCTAATTTTAACATGATCCAGTATGTGGAATATTATTGGTAGGTGATCTGAGTCCGAAATATTAGATATAATGACATCTGACATTTTGATATTTTTGTGAACCACGATGTCTAACACGTCACCATTTCCCGCAGGGGAATAATGAGTGGGGCACTGTGGTGCTGAAATTTCGAAATTACTCCTATCAAATAAATCAACGAGTTTCAAGCCTGATGGGTTAGAAACTCTGCTATTCCAAAATGGGTTCTTAGCATTCATTTCACCTGCCAAAATAGACTTACGTCTGAAGCTTAAGAGCTCAGTGATGTCAGAATCACTCCAGGCTCTGCCTGGAGATTTATAAACACCTGCAAGCAGCACTTCGCTATTACCAATTGGTATGCAGACCCCTGTAGCTTCTACTGAAACAAGGGGTGGTAGGTCTACATGGTTATGGGGAATGCCTTTTCTTACTGCAACGGCAGTTCCGCCCTTTCTGCCCGACTGGCGGTCGATTCTATAGAAAGTGGTAATTTGGAATAAAGAACGTCTCATGAGGTTTCAGATGTGTCTCTGAAAACTAGGCCACATCTACGTGTAGGTCTTGCAGCTGTTTACTGAGCTCATAGCGATGCCTCCCAATGCCGTTCGCATTAAATGCTATGACTTTGAGGGGCCTATGAACTCTAGTTTCCATTTTGTTTCATTAAGTTTAGAACGATTTCAATTATGGCCATTATTTTGTCTTCCTCGGACACTGCACCACTGACCTCTGTCATAATTTGCTGTACTACAGTCACTACTCTCAAAATATTGTCGAGAGACTGACTGTTTATATTAGGAGCCTGAACTGACTTACCTGTGGGCTGTTCCAATACCGGGATCGGGACGCACGGTTTCGTGGCTGCTGGTGGAACTGCCACTGGTGTTTGGCGGGTCTGAGACCGCTGCTCCGGTAATGCGGGGCCTCGGAGAGATGAGAAAACCCTTCCTGTTGTGGTTTTGGGTGCTCTCTGCAGTTTCTTCTTCTGCAGGTCTTCCTTCGCGTGACTGCAGCCACGATAGTTAGCGGGATGCGGTTTCTCTCCATCCTTCAATTCACAGTTACAGCACGCTGGAGTCGAGGCAGCATTCTGTTTCTCGGGGCACTCTCTGTGCAGGTGGCCACCCCCGCACCACATGCAACGGGGAGGTTACTTACAATTAGCACAGACGTGGCCAAATTGTTGGCAGTTGTACACTGCGTAAGGCCACTCTGTGCTCTAAAAGCCTCGACCCGGATGGAAATATGGCAAAGATTATTTAGTTTGAATATTTCTTGAGATTTTGCCGTCCTGGGTTAAGTTATAAGGAAGAGGGGAAGGTTTCTGTTTATCCTTTCTTCTGAAGGCGACCCTCGGGTGGTTGTCATCTGCTTGACGCTAACCACGTCAAATCCCAGGGTCAGCAATCCATCAGAAATATCTTGCGCCGGGGTGTTGTGGGGGAGGTACCGGATTACAGCCTTAATGGGATTTTCTGACTTGGGAAAGAAGGTAAAATAGGAAAGTTTGTTGTTGGATAGATATGATTTGACGGCTTCGAAATCCGCCATGTTTTTAGTGATGACTCTGGTCCCGCTTCTAGTATTACGGAACTCAAAGTCATCTCTGACCACATTTTTAAGTTGCTTTTGCAAGTGAATGAGATTCACTGTGGTCGTTAGAATTATTGGGGGTGTCCTGCCTGCTCTACCTGATGTTTTCACCTCCATAGTGGTGGCTCCCTCCTCCAGCGCAGTGGCTCCGTCACCAGCAGAGTCGGTGTCCATTGTTGTCACCCTGAGAGGAGCAAAGTAGTTACGGTGGGCACCTCTATGATCTGGCTGCTGCCTGTGGCAGCCGCTGCCTTCTTTGAAATCGGGGCTGACCCGGTTGTGCTCTGCCCTTTCCGTCTTCGGACCTCTTTGAAGTCTTCTTCTTGGGAGGGCTTCTTCTGTGTTTTTGTTGTCTCCGATGTTCTGGCTTTGACTAGGGACTTGAGATCGTTCAGTGTAACTGTGTAGGTTCCGTACAGAGCACTGAAAAAAATCTTGCCCTTGAGAGCCTTGCAATAGCTCTCTCTGTTTTCTTCAGCAGCATTTACTATTGCCGCCCACTAAACACTTTCCCCAATTGTGGCGTGTTTGAAGCTGGCCACATCCTGAATGTCACAAATGATTTTGAACAGTCTCCTGTAATGTTCATCTGCTGCAGGATATTGCTTCACGTTTTCCTTATACTCTGCCTGTAGTGAGGCTCTTTTTTTCTGCCCAGAATGCATGATAGCCAGACACCGAGGCGCCCGCCATTTCTGGCACGGCACGGCACGGCACGACACGACACAAGCCTGAAGCAAAATCTGATAATTTTTACAAAAAACAAGGACTGAAAATTTCAGAGCTACCAGAAAATAACTCCTTTATACTGTTCGAACACCTCCGATTATAAATCCCAATTGTCTATCCAATCACAACTTTCCATCAGCACAGTACACAATATCAATCTTATCCCTTTCGCGCGGTGATTTAAATTCCGCGGCCGTCTCTCCGACGGTAATATATTCAGCCGGCCATTTAAATTTTGCTCAAAAATGATTTATTCATCATTGTTCTTAAATTATATAATATAGGAACATGAAACTTTCACTAAAATGATCTTAAAATGTGGTTTTATAACCTTACCTTATTATATGAGCGCCCTGTATCTCGGCAATGGAAGCAGGTTGTTTCATATTTGAGCAGTGAATGGTACGCCTTGAAGCAAGAAACTTTCACTAAAATGATCTTAAAAGATGGTTTTTATAACCTTACCTTATAATATGAGCGCCCGGTATCTCGGAAATTGAAACAGGTGTTTAGAATTTGTGCACTGTAACGTAGGCCTTGAAGTATTCTTCTAACACAACGCTGCCCCACATTCACCTCTCCAATATTGTGTATCTTTTCTTTTGCTCTTTTTTTAACCACACATCTTCTGTGCGGCTTTGACTTCTTCCCCGTTAGGGGTATACGTTCAAGGAAATGTCTTTCCATGACCCGTTTAGTTGCCAGGTCAGCTGTAGTAAATTCAACGTTACGAGTTATCATAACAAGGGTTTGTTGCTATGCCTTTGATATTCCATCCATTTTGGCGGCAGTAGACGTCGTAGGGGTGACCACAGAATTCATGAAGTTATTCTAAGAACTGGCTGGTATGTAGTGCACTAAAGCAGAGCTTAGCTGGCTCAAAAAATATATTTATGGTCATCCCTCGAAACGACCACCAAGGTCAGTACGATAAAATGGCGTCAACTGGAGCGATAATACAAGAAGGAATGAGTTCTTTTCCTCCCCACACACACACACCAGTATCGTCATAGGGGGTGACCACAGTGTTTTGCCTTAATTCGTGACGTTTTTCCAAGAAATCGCTGCTACGTACTGCGCGAAATCAATCGATCTGGCAAGAATTAAATTTGGACATCCCTCTTCTAAGAATTCCAATTGAGTGTGTTAGTGTGGCCAGCTCAGGGCAATATGATATTATAAACACAGCACATATCATGTCTCTGCTGTTTATAACTTCACAGGAAAGAAAACACGCCAGCCATAACAGTTGCAGCGACTAAACCTCTCCCAAGAGCAACAGGAAATTTGCTGCAAGACAGACATATGTAACGATGAATTAGCGCAGCTAAACTCGTGTGTCATTAAATACGGTACTCCGTACAACAGGCCAGCGAAAAATCTAACAATCTACAATAAAACCATCAATTATTATGGGCGTTAAAACATAGGTGTGCAGCTGGACGAAACATAGACGTCGAACCCCCGCAGACGATTTAAATACCTGACGAAACATACACGTCAAACCACGCTGAACGGTAAACTCCTTGAGCTTGAATCAGTCCTGTCCTGTCCTGTCCAGTCCTGTCCTGTCCAGTCCTGTCCTGTCCTGTCCTGTCCTGTCCAGTCAAACAGACAATCTCGAATCCACCACTCTGATGACCTAAACCGAATTCCTAATCGATCCTTAAGAGATCGAATAATCTTTTCCATCAATCAATCCAATGTATCTCTCTAACCTCATTTTTTTTCATCCCTATCACCTCCTGATTATGCCGGTTTGCGGCTGCTCCTTTTTATACACTGCGCGGTGGGCGGAGCGAAACTTGAAATTGAGGAGGAAGAATTTGCAGGGCGCTGATTGGCTAGCGCGCGTGATGAGGTAGATGCAGGTTCAGCAGCGAGCGCAGTATAAATGCGAACGTTTGGAGCAATTTGATTGGGGATTCGATTGATTCGATTGTCTGTTTGATTGGATGGTACATTCATTGAAAAATTTTTGTTGTTATTGGATTCGATTCGTCATCTCACAGTGTAAGTTCTGATATTCGATTCGAGGATTCGGTGGTGGAGTTCTTCGGATGGGACTTGAAAAGATTGTCTGTTTGTTTAGGTGTACTATCTTACTGGTACATACTTTGTGAGAGATTGTCTGTTTGAGTAGGAGTGAGATTGGTTCGGGAGACGTTTACGGAAGGAGTTTGAGCGGTCCCAGGTGACCATAATCTTGAGTGTGTTCTTCTGCAGCCACCCAGTTACTATTCTGCCACCAGTGCATAGTGCGTGGCTAGTGCATCGGTGGCGGTGGCCGTCCCGTCTGCAACGGACAAAATGACGGAGCCGACATCGTGCGAAACACGGTGGAATGCAATCGTGGCTTCGTTTGACAGGAACCACGTGAACTTGAGTATCAGTAATCCTGACTGCCAGGAAGACATCGACGTACTGGGGAAAGGATTACAAACCATTGGGCAGCTTATCCATACATCGCCCTCAACAAACGGAAACGGCGTAATATGAAACAAACTCATATCAAAATCAGAGGCAGAGAGGACAGCGCTGTGTAAGCACCTCGAGGGCAAGACGCTCTTTACAGACATGCTGCGCCTCTATGCTGCCATCCACAGGGAGATGCGAGAGTCTTTCCTGCTGGAAGGAAAAGAAGATTCAGCCGAGGATTTTCGAGAGCAAAGGAGACGAAAGCGAAACTCCTCAGGAGAACAATCTAAGAAACCGAAGCCATCACCTAGCCCCCGGGATCCTAGATTAAAATCGAAGAATGAAGTTGAAATAAAGAACTTCTTTGCGCCCCTGAGGACGTCAGGTATGGACGTGGAAGAGTCGACCAATAAGCCGGGAGAGCAGCAACAGTCGGACAAGCCAGGTAGGCCGCCTCCAATTGTATTAACCTCCACGACAAACCTGATGCAGTTGCAGAGGAAGGTCAAAGAACTGGTCACGGGCAATTTTGAGTTCCGCAACAACAGGAGCGGGACCAGAATTGTCACGAAGGAAATGGCGGACTTCTCAGCCATCAAAACATTCCTAGAAAGTACCAATCTATCGTACTTTACATTCTTTCCCAAGTCTGAGAAACCAATCAGAGCAGTAATCCGTCACCTTCCACACAGCACTCCACCGGAAGATATCTCTGACGGACTGGTGAGTCTGGGGTTTGACGTCA
>NW_019740709.1:0-10912 GCF_002891405.2 Cryptotermes secundus | reverse complement strand
CGTTGCTAGCTTGCTAGGTTTGTGTGGCGAGCATGCTCTATTTGCGTTGCTTCCTTGCTAGTTATCCGTTGCTAGCTTTCTATATGTGGGTTGCTTGGTTGCTTGCTTTACATTTCTTGCTAGCTAGATTTGCGTTGCTAGCTTGCTAGCTTTTCGTTGCTAGCTTGGTAGCTTTGCGTTGCTAACTTGCTACATTTGCTTTGCCAGCTTGTTAGGTTTGAGTTTCTACTTTGCTAGCTTGGCGTTGCTAGCTTGCTAGATTTCTACATATGCGTTTGCTAGCTTGATAGCTTTGAGTTGCTATCTTTCTAGCTTTGCGTTTGCTAGATTTGTAGATTTGCGTTGGTAGCTTGCTAATTTTGCGTTGCAATCTTGGTAGCTTTGCTTTGCTAGCTTGCTAGATTTGCGTTCTAGCTTACTAGGATTACGTTGCTAGCTTGTTATCGTTGCCTTGGTAGCTTGCTAGCTTTGCGTTTCTTGCTTGCTTGCTTCCTTTACGTTGGTTGCTTGTTAGCTTTCGTTGCTATCTTGCTAGATTTTCTTTGCTAAATTGCTAGTTTTGATTGCTGGCTTTCTTTCTTTGCGTTCCTTGCTTGCTAGCTTTCGTTGCTAGCTTGATAGCTTTGAGTTGCTAGCTTGCTAGTTATCGTTGGTTGCTTGCTAGCTTTCGGTTGCTAGCTTCCTAGCTTTTCGTTGCTAGCTTGCTAGCTTTGCAATTCTAGATTTTATTTTAGGGTTGCTAGCTTGCTAGCTTTGCGTTGCTAGCTGGCTAGCGTTGTTTGCATGCTTTGCCTTTTATGCTTGTTAGATTTGTTGGTAGTTTGCTTGCTTTGCGTTTCTAGCTTGCTAACTTTGCGTTGCTATATTGCTAGCTTTGCGTTGTTAGGATGCTAGCAATGCGTTGCTAGCTTGCTAACTTTGCGTTGAACCTTGCTTGCTTAGCGTTGATCTCATGCTAGCATTCCGTTGCAATCTTGCTAGTTTTGCGTTGCAATCTTGATAGATTTTCGTTGTTGTTTGCTTGCTTTGCGTTGCTAGCTTTCTAACTTTGCGTTTCTAATTAGCTAGCTTTGCGTTTCTAGCTTGCTAGCTTTGCGTTGATAGCTTGCTAGCTTGCTAGATTTGCGTCGCTAGCTTGCCAGCTTATCGTTACTAGCTTGCTAGGTTTCCGTTGATAGCTTGCTACCTTGCTAGTTTGTGTTGCTATCTTGCCAACTTTGGGTTTCTATCTTGCCAGCTTTGCTTTCCTAGCTTGCAAGTATTGCGTTGCTAGCTAGCCATTTTTGCGTTTCTAGCTTGCCAGCTTTGCGTTGCGATCTTGCTTGCATTGCGTTGCTAGCTTGCTAGCATTGCGTTGATAGCTTGCTAGATTAGCGTTGCTACCATGCTAGCATTGCGTTACTAGCTTGCTAGCTTTGCGTTGCTAACTTGCTTGCTTGGCGACGCTAGCTTGTTAAATTTGCGTTGTAGCTTGCTAGATTACTAGATACGCGTTGCAATCGTGCTAAATTTTCGTTGCTAGCTTTCCAGCTTTGCGTTGCTAGCTAGCCAGCTTTGCGTTTTTAGCTTGCAAGCTTTGCTTTGCTAGATTGCTAGACATCCGTTGCAAGCTTGCTTGCTTGCTATATTTGCGTTGCTTGCTGGCTATATTTGCGTTGCTAGCTTGCCAGGTTTGCGATGCTTGCTTGCTTGCTTTGCGATTCTTGCTTGCTCTCTTTGCGTTGCTAGCTTTGTAGCATTGCGATGCTAGCTTGCTAGTTTTGCGTTTCCAGCTTGGTAGCCTTGCGTTGATAGCTTGTTAGCCTTGCATTGCTAGCTTGCTAGATTTGCTTTGCCAGCTTGCTAGGTTTCCGTTGCTACTTTGCTAGATTGGCGTTGCTAGCTTGCTAGCATTGCTTTGCTAGTTTGCGTGCTTTGCGTTGCTAGATTGCTAGATTGCTAGATATGCGTTGCTAGCTTGATATATTTGCGTTGCACTTTTGCTAGTTTTGCGTTGCTCTCTTGCTAGGTTTGCGTTTCTAGCTTGCTAACTTTGAGTTGCTAGCTTGGTAGCTTTGGTTGCTATTTTGCCAGCGTTCCGTTGCTTGCTTGCTTGCATGCTTGCTGGCTTTGCGTTTCTAGCTTGCTAGCTTTGCTTTGCTAGCTTGTTAGCTTTGCTTTGCTAGATTGCTAGCTTGCTAGCTTAGCTTTGCTAGCTTGCTAGCTTTTGCGTTGCTAACTTGCAAGCTTTGCTTTGCTCGCTTTTTAGCTTTGTGTTGCTAGATTGCTGGATGTCTAGCTTTGCGTTACTAGCTTGCCAGTTTGCGTTTCTAGTTTGCTAGCTTTCTAGATTTGCGTTGCTAACTTGCTAGCTTTGTGATAATTGCTTCCGAGCTTTCCGTTGCTAGCTTGCTATATATGAGCTGCTAGCTAGCTAGCTATTCGATGCTAGCTTGCCTGGTTTCCTTTGCTAGCTTGCCAGCTTTTCGTTGCTAGCTTGCCAGCTTTGCGTTGCAATCTTGCCAGCTTTGTGTTGCAAGCTTGCCAGTTTTGCGTTGCAAGCTTACCGGCTTTTCATTTCTAACTTTCTAGCTTTCCTTTGCTAGGTTGCTAGCTTGCTAGATATTCGTTGTTATCTTGCTAACATTGCGTTGATATCTTGCTAAATTTTCGTTTCTAAATTGCTAGTTATGCGTTTTAGCTTGGTAGCTTTGTGTTGCTAATTTGCTAATTTGCGTTGCCAGCTTGCATGTTTGTGTTGATAACTTGCCAAGTTTGCGTTGCTAGCTTGCTAGCTTTCCTTTGCTACCATGCTAGCTTGCTAGATATGCGTTACTAGCTTGTTAACTTTGCGTTGCTAACTTGCTATCTTTGCGTTGCTAACTTGCTAGATATCTAGATATGCGTTGCTAACTTGCTAGCATTGCGTTGCTACCTTAATATCTTTGAGTTGCTATCTTGCTTGCTTCCCGTTACTAACTTGCTAGCTTTGTGTTGCTATGCGGTTCTAGTTTACTAGCTTTGGGTTGCTATCTTGCTAGCTTTGCGTTGCAGGCTTGCTAATTTTGCGTAGCTAGCCTGGTAGCTTTGCGTTGCTAGCTTGCTAGCTTTGCGTTGCTAACTTGCTAGCTTGCCTTTTCTAGCTTGCTAGCTTTGCGTTGCTAGCTTGCTATCTTGCTTTTCGTTTCTTGCTTGCTATTTTTGCGATGCAAGCTTGCTAGCTTTGCGTTGCTAGCTTACTAGTTTGCGTTGCTAACTTGATAGATTTGCGTTGCTATTTATCTATCTTAGCGTTGCTAGCTTGCTACATTTACGTTGCTAACTTGCTAGCTATGAGTTCTAATTTACTAACATTGCGTTGCTAGCTTGCTAGCTTCGTGTTTGTTGCTTGCTTGCTTTGCGTTGCTTGCTTGCTTGAATGCTATACGTTTCTTGCATGCTATTTTGCGTTTCTAGCTTGCTAGTTTTGAGTTGCTTGCTTGCTAGCTTTGCGTTGCTTGCTTGCTAGCTTTTTGTTGCTAGCTGGTTTGCTTTGCAATGGTAGCTTGCTTGCTTTGCGTAGCCACCTTGCTAGTTTTGCTTTTCTAGCTTACTAGCCTTGCGTTGCTAGCTTGCTCGCTTTGAGTTTCTAGCTTTATAGCCTTTCGATGCTAATTGGCTAGCCTTGCGTTCCAAGCTTGCTACCTTTGCGATGCTCTCTTTCTAGGTTTGTGTTGCTAGCTTGCTAGCATTGCGTTGCTAGCTTGCTAGCTTTGCGCTGATAGCTTCTTTGCGTTGCTAGCTTGCTTTACTTTGCTGTCTTTCTTTGCGTTGCTAGCTTATTTTGCTATGCTAGCCTGATCTTCGTTGCTAGGATGCTTTCCGTATCTAGCCTGCTTGCGTTGCATTCCTCCGTTGCCTGCTTTCTTGCATGCCTGCTTCCCTGCTTGCTTGCTTGTTTGCTTTCCTGCTGGCATGTTCTGCGTTCTTTGCTTGCTTTGCTTTCTTGGCTTTCTTTGTTTTTTCTTGATTCTTTCCATGATATCTTGCTTGGCGGTTCTCGCTTGCTTGCTTGCTGGCTTTCCTTAGCTTCTTTGTTAGATTGCGTTCCTAGCTTGCTTTGCGTTCGTGTCTTGCTTTGCTTTGCTATCTTGCTTACTGTTGCGAGACTGATTTTCGTTGTTAGCCTGCTTTGCGTTGCCTGCTTGCGTAGCCTGCTTGTCTGCTTTCCTGCTTGATTGCTTTCCTTCTGGCTTGTTTGCGTTCCTTGCTTGCTTTGCTTGCTTTGCTTTGTTTGTTTTCTTGCTGTCTTTGCGTTGCTTGCTTTGCTTTCCTTGCTAGCTTGCTTGGCGGTTCGTGCTTTCTTGCTTGCTAGCTTGCTAGCTATGCGTTGCTAGCTTTCTAGTTTGCGTTGCTAGCTTGCTAGTTTTGCGTTGTTTGCTTTGGGTTCTAGCTTGCTAGTTGTGCGTTGCTAGCTTGCTAGTTTCTCGTTGCTTTCTTGATTAATTGCTTTGCGTTTCTTGCTTGCTAGATTGGCTTTGCTAGCTTGCTAGATTTGCTTTGCAAATTTGCCAGCTTTGCTTTGCTAGCTTTCTAGTTTGCGTTGCTAGCTTGCTAGATTTGCGTTGCTAGTTTGCTAGCTTTGCGTTGCTAGCTTACTACCTTTGGTTTCTTGCTTGCTAGCTTTGCGTTGCTAGCTTGGTAGCTTTGCGATGCTAGCTTGCTAGCTTTGCGTTGCTAGCTTGATAGCCTTGCGTTGATAGCTTGGTAGACTTGCGTTGCTAGCTTGCTAGTTTTGCTTTCCAGCTTGCTAGGTTTGCGTTGATATTTTGCTAGATTGGCGTTGCTAGCTTGCTAGCATTGCGTTGCTAGCTTGCGTGCTTTGCGTTGCTAGATTGCTAGATATGCGTTGCTAGCTTGATAAATTTGCGTTGCTCTTTTGCTAGTTTTGCCTAGCTCTCTTGCTAGGTTTGCGTCTCTAGCTTGCTAACTTTGAGTTGCTAGCTTCCTAGCTTGCGTTTCTATTTTGTAAGCGTTGCGTTGCTTGCATTTCTAGTTTGCTAGCTTTGCTTTGCTAGCTTGCTAGCTTTGCGTTGCTAGATTGCTAGCTATCTAGCTTTGCTTGCTAGGTAGCTAGCTTGGCGTTGCTAACTTGCAAGCTTTGCGTTGCCCGCTTGTTAGCTCTGCGTTTCTAGCTTGCTGGATGACTAGCATTGCGTTACTAGCTTGCCAGCTTTGCGTTGCTAGATTTGTAGCTTTCTAGATTTGCGTAGGTAGCATGCTAGCTTTGGGATAATTGCTTCCGAGCTTTCCGTTGCTAGCTTGCTAGTTATGCGCTGCTAGCTTGCTATCTTTTCGTTGTTATCTTGCCTTGTTTTATTTCCTAGCTTGCCAGCTTTTCGTTGCAAGATTGCCAGCTTTGCGTTGCCAGCTTGCATGCTTTGAGTTGCTAACTTGCCAGGTTTGCGTTGTTAGCTTGCTAGATTTCCTTTTCTACTTGGTAGCTTGCTAGATATTCGTAGCTAGCTTGTTAACATTGCGTTGCTAGCTTGCTATCTTTGCGTTGCTAACTTGCTAGATGTCTAGATATGCGTTGCTAACTCGCTAGCATTGCGTTGCTATTCTAATATTTTTGCGTTGCTAGCTTGCTTGCTTCCCGTGACTAATTTTTTTTTTGCGTTGCGAACTTCCTAGCTATGCGTTGCTAGTTTGTTAGCTTTGCGTTGCTAGCTTGCTAGCTTTGCGTTGCTAGCTTTGTAGCTTTGCGTTGCTAGCTTGTTAGCTTTGCGTTGCTAGCTTTCTAGATATGCGTTGCTACCTTGCTAGCTTGGCTTTGCTAGCTTGCTAGGTTTGCGTTGCTAACTTGCTATCTTGCTAAATTTTCGCTGAGAGCTCGCTAGCTTTCCGTTGCAAGATTGCTAGCTAACTAGATATGCCTTGATATCTTGCCAGGTTTGCGTAGCCAGCTTGCCAGATAAGTTTCAAGCTAGCCAGCTTCTCGTTTCTAGCTTGCCAGCATTGCGTTGCTAGTTTGCCAGCTTTACGTTGCTATCTTGCAAGCTTTTCGTTACTAGCTTGCCTGTTTGCGTTTCTAAATTGGTAGATTTGTATTGCTAGCTTTGTAATTTTGCGTTGTTGACTTGCCAGCATTGGGAGGCTCGCTTGATAGCTTTGCGTTGCTAGCTTGCTTGATATGCGTTGCTACCTTGCTAGCTTTGCGTTGTTTCCTTGCTAGGTTTCCGTTGTTAGCTATCTAGCTTTGCGTTGTTAGATTGCTAATTTTGCGATGCTTGCATGCTTGGTTGCTTTGCGTTTCTTGCTTGTTAGCTTTCGATACTAGCTTGCTAGATTTGGGTTGTTAGCTTGCTAGCATTGCATTGCTAGCCTGCTAGCTTTCCGTTGCTAGCTTGCTAGCTTTGCGTTGCTAGGTTCCTAGCTATGCGTTCCTATCTTGCTAGCTTTGCGTTGCAATTTGTTAGCTATATGCTGCTTCCTGGCTTGCTTGCTTTGCGTTTCATGCTTGCTAGCTTTTCGTTGCTGCTAGCTTGCTAGCTTTCCGTTGCTAGTTTGCTAGCTTTGCTTTGCTTGCTAGCTTGCTAGCTTTCCGTTGCTAGTTTGCTAGCTTTGCTTTGCTTGCTAGCTTGCTAGCTTTCCGTTGCTAGTTTGCTAGCTTTGCTTTGCTTGCTAGCTTGCTAGCTTTCCGTTGCTAGTTTGCTAGCTTTGCTTTGCTTGCTAGCTTGCTAGCTTTCCGTTGCTAGTTTGCTAGCTTTGCTTTGCTTGCTAGCTTGCTAGCTTTCCGTTGCTAGTTTGCTAGCTTTGCTTTGCTTGCTAGCTTGCTAGCTTTCCGTTGCTAGTTTGCTAGCTTTGCTTTGCTTGCTAGCTTGCTAGCTTTCCGTTGCTAGTTTGCTAGCTTTGCTTTGCTTGCTAGCTTGCTAGCTTTCCGTTGCTAGTTTGCTAGCTTTGCTTTGCTTGCTAGCTTGCTAGCTTTCCGTTGCTAGTTTGCTAGCTTTGCTTTGCTTGCTAGCTTGCTAGCTTTCCGTTGCTAGTTTGCTAGCTTTGCTTTGCTTGCTAGCTTGCTAGCTTTCCGTTGCTAGTTTGCTAGCTTTGCTTTGCTTGCTAGCTTGCTAGCTTTCCGTTGCTAGTTTGCTAGCTTTGCTTTGCTTGCTAGCTTGCTAGCTTTCCGTTGCTAGTTTGCTAGCTTTGCTTTGCTTGCTAGCTTGCTAGCTTTCCGTTGCTAGTTTGCTAGCTTTGCTTTGCTTGCTAGCTTGCTAGCTTTCCGTTGCTAGTTTGCTAGCTTTGCTTTGCTTGCTAGCTTGCTAGCTTTCCGTTGCTAGTTTGCTAGCTTTGCTTTGCTTGCTAGCTTGCTAGCTTTCCGTTGCTAGTTTGCTAGCTTTGCTTTGCTTGCTAGCTTGCTAGCTTTCCGTTGCTAGTTTGCTAGCTTTGCTTTGCTTGCTAGCTTGCTAGCTTTCCGTTGCTAGTTTGCTAGCTTTGCTTTGCTTGCTAGCTTGCTAGCTTTCCGTTGCTAGTTTGCTAGCTTTGCTTTGCTTGCTAGCTTGCTAGCTTTCCGTTGCTAGTTTGCTAGCTTTGCTTTGCTTGCTAGCTTGCTAGCTTTCCGTTGCTAGTTTGCTAGCTTTGCTTTGCTTGCTAGCTTGCTAGCTTTCCGTTGCTAGTTTGCTAGCTTTGCTTTGCTTGCTAGCTTGCTAGCTTTCCGTTGCTAGTTTGCTAGCTTTGCTTTGCTTGCTAGCTTGCTAGCTTTCCGTTGCTAGTTTGCTAGCTTTGCTTTGCTTGCTAGCTTGCTAGCTTTCCGTTGCTAGTTTGCTAGCTTTGCTTTGCTTGCTAGCTTGCTAGCTTTCCGTTGCTAGTTTGCTAGCTTTGCTTTGCTTGCTAGCTTGCTAGCTTTCCGTTGCTAGTTTGCTAGCTTTGCTTTGCTTGCTAGCTTGCTAGCTTTCCGTTGCTAGTTTGCTAGCTTTGCTTTGCTTGCTAGCTTGCTAGCTTTCCGTTGCTAGTTTGCTAGCTTTGCTTTGCTTGCTAGCTTGCTAGCTTTCCGTTGCTAGTTTGCTAGCTTTGCTTTGCTTGCTAGCTTGCTAGCTTTCCGTTGCTAGTTTGCTAGCTTTGCTTTGCTTGCTAGCTTGCTAGCTTTCCGTTGCTAGTTTGCTAGCTTTGCTTTGCTTGCTAGCTTGCTAGCTTTCCGTTGCTAGTTTGCTAGCTTTGCTTTGCTTGCTAGCTTGCTAGCTTTCCGTTGCTAGTTTGCTAGCTTTGCTTTGCTTGCTAGCTTGCTAGCTTTCCGTTGCTAGTTTGCTAGCTTTGCTTTGCTTGCTAGCTTGCTAGCTTTCCGTTGCTAGTTTGCTAGCTTTGCTTTGCTTGCTAGCTTGCTAGCTTTCCGTTGCTAGTTTGCTAGCTTTGCTTTGCTTGCTAGCTTGCTAGCTTTCCGTTGCTAGTTTGCTAGCTTTGCTTTGCTTGCTAGCTTGCTAGCTTTCCGTTGCTAGTTTGCTAGCTTTGCTTTGCTTGCTAGCTTGCTAGCTTTCCGTTGCTAGTTTGCTAGCTTTGCTTTGCTTGCTAGCTTGCTAGCTTTCCGTTGCTAGTTTGCTAGCTTTGCTTTGCTTGCTAGCTTGCTAGCTTTCCGTTGCTAGTTTGCTAGCTTTGCTTTGCTTGCTAGCTTGCTAGCTTTCCGTTGCTAGTTTGCTAGCTTTGCTTTGCTTGCTAGCTTGCTAGCTTTCCGTTGCTAGTTTGCTAGCTTTGCTTTGCTTGCTAGCTTGCTAGCTTTCCGTTGCTAGTTTGCTAGCTTTGCTTTGCTTGCTAGCTTGCTAGCTTTCCGTTGCTAGTTTGCTAGCTTTGCTTTGCTTGCTAGCTTGCTAGCTTTCCGTTGCTAGTTTGCTAGCTTTGCTTTGCTTGCTAGCTTGCTAGCTTTCCGTTGCTAGTTTGCTAGCTTTGCTTTGCTTGCTAGCTTGCTAGCTTTCCGTTGCTAGTTTGCTAGCTTTGCTTTGCTTGCTAGCTTGCTAGCTTTCCGTTGCTAGTTTGCTAGCTTTGCTTTGCTTGCTAGCTTGCTAGCTTTCCGTTGCTAGTTTGCTAGCTTTGCTTTGCTTGCTAGCTTGCTAGCTTTCCGTTGCTAGTTTGCTAGCTTTGCTTTGCTTGCTAGCTTGCTAGCTTTCCGTTGCTAGTTTGCTAGCTTTGCTTTGCTTGCTAGCTTGCTAGCTTTCCGTTGCTAGTTTGCTAGCTTTGCTTTGCTTGCTAGCTTGCTAGCTTTCCGTTGCTAGTTTGCTAGCTTTGCTTTGCTTGCTAGCTTGCTAGCTTTCCGTTGCTAGTTTGCTAGCTTTGCTTTGCTTGCTAGCTTGCTAGCTTTCCGTTGCTAGTTTGCTAGCTTTGCTTTGCTTGCTAGCTTGCTAGCTTTCCGTTGCTAGTTTGCTAGCTTTGCTTTGCTTGCTAGCTTGCTAGCTTTCCGTTGCTAGTTTGCTAGCTTTGCTTTGCTTGCTAGCTTGCTAGCTTTCCGTTGCTAGTTTGCTAGCTTTGCTTTGCTTGCTAGCTTGCTAGCTTTGCGTTGCTAGCTTGCCAGCTTTTCTTCGCGAGCTTGCCAGCGTTGCTTTGCTAGCTTGCTAGATACGCGTGGCTAGCTTGCTACCTTTGCTTTGCTACTTTGCTAGCTTTCCGTTGCTAGTTTGCTAGCTTTGCTTTGCTTGCTAGCTTGCTAGCTTTGCGTTGATAGCTTGCTAGCATTGCGTTTTTGGTTTATTTGCTTTGCGTTTCTTGCTTGCTAGCCTTGCGTTGTTAGCTTTCTAGATTTGCGTTGAGAATTTGCTAGGTTTGCGTTGCTACCTTGCTAACTCCTCGTTGATATCTTGTTGCTTTGCTTTGCTAGCTAGCTAGCTACTTTTTCTTTGCTAGCTTCCTAAATTGCTAGATATGCGTTGCTAACTTGATAGCTTTTCGTTGCTATCTTGCTAGCATTTCTTTGCTAACTTGCTAGCTTGGAGTTGCAAACTTTGTTGCTCTGCGTTGCTTAATTGCTAGCTTTGCGTTGCTAGCTTGATAAATTTTCGTTGCTAGCTAGCTAGTTTGCATTGCTACCTTTTTGCTTTTCGTTGCTATCTTGCTAGCATTTCTTTGCTAACTTGCTAGCTTGGAGTTGCAAACTTGGTTGCTCTGCGTTGCTTAATTGCTAGCTTTGCGTTGCTAGCTTGCTAGGTTTACGTTGCTAGCTTCCGAGCTTTGCTTTGCTAGCTTCCTAGCTTTGCGTTGCTAGCTTGCTAGCTTTTCGTTGCTATCTTGTTTCTTTGCGTTGTTAGCTTTTTGCTTGCTTGCTTTACGTTTATTGCTTCCAAGCTTTCGTTGCTAGCTTGGTAGCTTTTCGTTGCTAGCTGGCTAGCATTGCGTTTCTTGCTTGCTTGCTTGCTTTGCCTTTCTTGCATGCTAGCTTTCTTTGCTACCTTGCTAGCATTGCGTTGCTAGCTTGCTAGATTTGCTTTGCTACCGTGCTAGCTTTGCGTTGCTAGCTTGCCAGCTTTGCGTTGCTAGCTTGCTAACTGAGAGTTGCTAATTTACCATTTTTCCGTTGCTAGCTTGCTAGATTGCTGAGATTTGCTTTGCTAGCTTGGTAGCTTTGCGTTGCTAGCTTGCTAGCTTTGCGTTGCTAGCATGGTAAACTTGGGTTTCTAGCTTGCTAGCTTTGCGTTACAAACTTGCTATGATTGCTTTGCTACCTTGCTATCTTGGCGTATGCTAGCTTGCTAGCTTTGCGTTCCTAGATTGCTAGATTGCTAGATATACGTTGCTAGTTTGATAGCTTTGCTTTGCTAGCTTGCTAGCTTAGGGTTCCTAGCTTGCTAGCTTTGCGTTTCTAGCTTGCTAACTTGGAGTTGCTAGCTTGGTTGCTTTGCATTGCTAGCTTACTTGCTTTGCATTGCTAGCTTACTTTCTTTGCTTTGCAAGCTTGCTAGGTTTGCGTTGCTAGCTTGCTAGT
>NW_019740708.1:0-1054 GCF_002891405.2 Cryptotermes secundus | reverse complement strand
TGCTTTGCTAGCTTTCTAAATTCCTAAATTTGCGTTGCTAACTTACAATTTTCTTTGCTACCTTGCTGTCTATGCGTATCTAGCTTGCTAGCTTTTCGTTGATAGCTTCCTAGCTTTCGTTGCTAGCCTATTATCTTTGCGTTGATTGTTTGGTAGATTTGCGTTGCTAGCTTGAAGCTTTGCGTTGCTAGCTTGCCAGATATGAGTTGCTAGCTTGCCAGTTTTGCGTTGCTAGCTTGCCAGTTTGGGTTGTCCGCTTGCTATTTTTGTGCTGCTATCTTGTTAGATTTGCGTGGATAAGTTGCCAGATTTGCGTTGCTAACTTGCTAGCTTCCCGTTGCTAGCTTGCTAGCTTTCTTTGCTATCTTCCTAGCTTTGCGTTGCTTGCTTGCAAATTTAGCGTTGCTAGCTTGCTAGCTTTGAGTTACTAGCTTGCTAGATTTGCGTAGCTTGCTTGATCGCTTTGCGTTTCTTGCTTGCCAGCTTTCTTTGCTAGCTGCCTAGCTTTGCGTTGCTAAATTGCTAGCTTTGCGTAGCTAATTTCGTATCTTTGCGTTGCTTCCTTGCTAGCTTGGCTTTGGTAGCTTGTTAGCTTTGCGATGCTAGCTTGCAAGTTTTGCGTTGCTGAGCTTGCTAGATTGCTAGATTTGCGTTTCTAGGTTGATAGTTTTCGTTGCGATCTTGATGGCTTTGCGTTGCTACCTCGATAGTTTTGTTTGCTAATTTGCTCGCTTTGCGTTACTAGCTTGGTAGTTTTGCATTGCAAGGCTGCTATCATTGCGTTGCTAGGTTTTTATTTTGCGTTGCTAGCTTGCCAGCTTTGCGTTGCTAGCTTGCTAGATTGCTAGATATGCGTTTGTAGCTTGCTACTTGTGCGTGCTATCTTACAAGCTTCGCGTGGCTAGTTTGGTAGCTTTGCGTTGCTAGCTCGCTAGGTTTGCGTTCCAAGTTTGCTAGTTTTGCGTTGCTAGCTTGGTAGCTTTGCGTTGCCAGCTTGCTTTCTTTGCGATCAAGCTTGCTAGCTTTTCGTTGCTGGCTTGATAATTTTGCGTTG
>NW_019740707.1:19799-22148 GCF_002891405.2 Cryptotermes secundus | reverse complement strand
AATTTTATTAATTTAACTGCACATTTATTTATCATGAGAATCTATAAAAGTGGGGGTCATTCAAAGCGTCAAACGTATATTCAAGCTATAAAACCATTAAGGCATACATAACATGTTTAGGCTATCAAGAGAATACGCGTAAAATGCATATGTGACAAAACAAACAACTGCTAATAACTTCAATGCATGAGAATGTATGCAGTCAACATGGTGGGGTTAATTGGTGGGCTCATGTTATGGTAATACTGAGATTCGGCTATTTTTAAGAGTTGGTACGACGCTCCAATAAATATAAATAATTCTTTGAATTAGGTTAAAAGAAAAGCGCTGCTCCGTGGGAATCCTGTATGTTATGGCTTCCTGTCCACATCAGTTTGCTGCTCTCACAATTCTAAAAATAAATCATGTTTGGCTTCTGTGTTCAGCAAGTTTGACCACCCCTGAATTAGAGACTACTTTTTCAATTTTTTTTTTATTCGCTTAGTGGGGCTTTGAGTCCAACTGGGTCTACTCGGTACGGCGGCCACTGTTTGGCCTGTTGTTCATGCCCTGGGTGATTATGATGATGGAGAATTTGGTGGAATGAAGATTGACAGGGGAAACTGAGGTACTCGGAGCAAACCCACCCCAGCTCCACTTTTTCTATCACAAATCCCACTTGACCAGACCCGGGATCGAACCAGGGCCGCCGCGGTGGGAAGCCAGCGACTAATCGCTTGAGCTATGGCGCAGCGATTAGATACTGTTTAGTCCCACTTTACATTAGCGTAATGAAATTTTCAACCGTCTGAGCTAGCGTAGTCGAAAATCATTCTTGCTTTGAAGCACACCGTATAGGTGGTGTTGGTAGTCCATATTGTAGGGAGTGCCATGCGCACTGAACAAAATCCACTCGATTATAGATTTTCGAGACGTGACGTATTGAGACAGTCTTCTGACATCATCACGTTTTGTGACACGATTGGAGGAGAATGGCGCGACATTCTGTGAACAAAATAGAACACAGTGGGTGTACGGAGCATTTTAAGCTTAGAGGAAGTAAACAGGTTGTAATGGATTCGTCCTTGTGGGAGGGAAGACGGGACAGAGGGTAGGATTATTGATGACATCCATGCACTTGAGTCGATACTATTGATTGACGTTGATACATCGATAATTGAGACCCTTTTCGATGGACTCGAAATCTTGCCTTGAAGTTGGTGTACCTTCATTTCGTTTTAACTTTCTAAAGACTGAATCTCTTCTAAATTATCATCATCACCACTTCATGGATTAGACTAATCTCTTGTTCCCGTCTCTAATATTGTTACGTCTCCTTTCATCGTCTTCTTTGTTTTCCTATGTCTCGTCTACCAGACGAACTTTATTTATAGGCTTGAAGTGGAATCCGTTTCTGTTCCAACCTTTGCGAAAACATTTTCCATTTGTCTCTATATTCTGTAATGTTTTCATAGAAATGGAAGATGCCCAGCTTATACAGTACCTTCTCTCTCCTTTGCAACCTTTGGAAGTTCTACGTATTTAATTTCTGCCACCTGAGTTCTATTCCAGTCTATCTTACTCGGCAGTCAAAATCAAATTTATATTACGAATGACGGTCATAGATCAGTCTCTCATGGTATCAAGCACCCATCTGGGGCCCGAGACCACATTTCTGTTATCGTTAGGTAGTTGCGGGTTTGTTGATATGAGGCGCCCTCTCTGACAAGAGGACATGTAACCGAACCATTGAAATCCTCCCCCCCTCTTTTTATTTCAGTAGTTATAAAGTAGAATTATGAGAATTACAAAGAAGCATAGGTTAAGACACAGTCAGAACAAGCAGATAGACCGAACTTGCGCGGACAAGGACATCTGTTAGTTCTTGCTTCCAAGCATCTGGGATTGCTTCGAAAAGGGCAGAAATGATACTTCATGGAACCCCCACTGAGTTTCTTTAGAAATTGAGAAGTTGACTGTTATGCCCCAAAATTTGAGATAGTAGAAGAAGCCACGGCCCAAAAATGTTCGCGCCTAGCGAACAGTGTTGCACAGTTATTGCCGCAACTTGTAAACATCAGTAATGGCAAGTAGGTCAGGAATCTGCTTGCCCAGCAAGGCTGTGTCCTCACAGCGCCAGAAGTTTGCCTAACTCGGGCACTGGAGAATCGGAAGAGATTGCTTACGCAGCGATCAGACGCCCGGGGGGTCTGCCCACATCCCGATAAGACCCAATGAAAGCCTAACTTTAAGAAATTAGAACACAAGGGAGGAGCTATCTACCCCCTTGTCGTCCACGCGGAATCAGCGAATTAAGACTATAAATGAGGGAAATTCAAGAGACTTGGAATTCTGATTTTAAACAGAATA
>NW_019740707.1:6537-14180 GCF_002891405.2 Cryptotermes secundus | reverse complement strand
GAGGAGGCGGATACAATTAAGTTAGGACCTCTGGCTCGGCAGAGAGTCCAGTTGAAGATGAAGAGTCTACTAAAAACTTTTGAACTTGGCGGAGGTAAACCCGCGAATATTTGCGTGTTAGGCGAAGTAATTCGGAGCAGGTGCAACACCGTCGGCTTGGAAGCCGAGACTGGGCCTTATAGTGTAGATTTTTGACTCTGAGTGACTGTGTGAGAAACAATAAAATGTTCCAGTGGCAAAGTGCATTGTGTTGGTCAGAAGTGCTTCACCCTCACTTGTCCGAGCCTAACCCTTAGCCGACCTGAGGAGAGAACTCATCGCCAGGAGCTAGTCGAACCCATCGCCAGCTTCCACCCCACTCACGCCTTCCCTCCTTTAAAATGAATCGCAAACAGCACCTAGCTGTTTGCTGGCGCCCATAATATCAGGTTCTATGCTGAAATTCCAACCCCGTAATCAGCAACGGAAGGAGGAAGCGGTGGAGCCGGAAGAAGCGGTGGAGCCTGGTCAAGCCGGAACCAGCCACGACCTAACAACTTCAACGGAGGCAGCACCAGGTAGGGCAGTCAAAGTGACAAGTGGCAACCGCCTTGTGGGCAAGAAGCCTCAAACAGAAGGTGGGCGGTTAGAGACAGGTCTGTCGTTTACAATTCATGTTGGTCTTCGCCAGCGCAATCATTCTTAGGTCTGAGTCCCATGGGATTCGTGACGATATTTTACTCTGTCAGTTTCGAGACTCCTCCAGTCTGGAGGGCCAGGTGCCCGTATTTATATCCCCCAAGAGCAGGGTGGCCAAATTATACCCTCAGGCACTGGGTTCTGTTCTTGTCGCCTGTTACTACTCACAGGACTACGGTAGAGATATTGTAACCCACCCCCACGCTTGAATTCGGCATTTGAAGTCAAAGTCGAAATTGCTTTACGAATGGCGGTTTACCGCCAATCAGCTCGTCTTGGCGTCAAGCCCCTTCTAAATAATGTATAAAATCCAGACGTTACGCCTCCTCTGCAAAGCCGAACCGGTTAATGCCGTTTAGAGAAACAAACGCTGTTTATTGTGAGAACTGTACGACACAAACAAACACATTCTGTGGCCAGAATGCAGTTGTAGCGTGTTAAATCATGTGATATATATAGTAACCATTGGACTTTAAAGGGTTCGGTGAAGGCACTGTAGTAAGATGAAATTTATTATTATTATTATTATTATTATGGCTCTACAGCCCTTTCTTGTGCCTGGGCCCCTTTCTTAGTTTCTTGATCCTATACACGGCCGGTAGGACTCCTTGGAAGGGGGATCAACCCTTTGCAAGGCTTCTATCTACATACAGAACAACACAAACAGAATAAATGCACACAATACGAACACCTATGCTTTGAGTGTGATTCGAACCCACGATCCCGGCTTCGGAGCGAGAGAAAAGAGTACATGCCTTAGACCTCTCTGCTACTGTGACCGGCACTTATTTGCTTAGGCATCTAATATTTCTGTGAAGCTGGAATGTTTTAAAGGAGAAATATTTAATCTTGCCTACAAGTAGGTACAAATCCTGCTACGTGTTTTGGATGTTCCAGATTTGAATATGGCTCTGGAGTACGGCGACCTTCACCAGGTGTTTTCGTGTGTTTGTTCAGTCTAGCTAGGAAAACTCCGTGCTAGTGCCCCATATTCAGGCTCCACCGCTTCCTTCCACATCTTCCTTAACTAAATATTCACTAATTGTCCTGTTGCTCTAAATTATTTAGACTTATTCTAAGGTAGTGAGAGTTTCCGTAAGTAAACCATGAATAAGGAAGTAAATAAATAAATCTAGAAATAAAGTAATAAATTATTCTTGGTGCATACTCGCAAGCTTCTAGTCTTTCAGAGACACTTTCAGTGGCTCTTCCAGTCCAGGCCTCTAATTCAGTTCCGTAATCATTTTCACAGACGGTAGGACTCCTTGGGCGAGTGATCACCATCTACCTAAACAATATCAACACGAACACAGAATAAACGCATACACAAACCAAACATTCATGCATTAAGTTGGACTCGAACCCACAATCCCAGCGTCCGAGCGAGCGAAGGCAGTTCATGCCTTAGACCACTCTGCTACTGTGAACGGATTACCGAGACAAGACAGGACAATAAGGGTTTTGAACCCCCAATTCAGACTAATGCCAAACTTGGCCTTCTTCAACTCCATAGGACTGAACGTAGTACAGCACTAGCCCTACGTTCCATATAGATAAGTGGCTGCTGTAACAGTGCACTGCGCATGCGCCTCTCCCCTCCGAGCCGGCCGCTCTCTTGCAGCGCTGGGTAGGATAGTACTCGTATTAAAAAGAAAACGAACCCTCTTACAAGAAAGGAGAGCTGAAGGAGCTAACGATAAATGGGTTCAGATAGAAAACAGAATTCTTGATGACTCTAGAGGGATCCAATTTATTTAAGAGGGCAGCCATGTTCTATCGACGTTGAAGGAAACATCCAAGTTTCCTTCTTCCTGAGGCTGAAAGATGTGGCCAGTTGGTCCAATATAAAGTGAAACATGTTTATCGGAAAACTGTCAGGACTCTGAAGACTCCTTTTCGGAATCTGTCACATGAAATTCTTTAAGCAGTGGACGTGGCACGGAGCTTCCCTTCTTCACCGCATAATGTCCTCTGTTACGAGACTCAGATACAGAGAAACTGAGATTTGTATGATCCAAACTGCTTCATACTTGGAATATTCAGAAGTTTAGGTTCTAGTAATTAAAAGCATATCGATAACCTCAATTAATGTACCTTATTCACCCTACAGAAGAATATAATTTGGGGGCTTTGAGAAAAGGTTGCTAAGAACAATGTTGAAATGTATGTAAAGTAAAGTTATCTCTGTGCTTAGCTAATTAAGCACTACGCCATGAAGGAATATGGCGGGAGTGGATGTATAGATCCACATGTTCTTGACCTCGGCAAATAGTTGGAGGTGAGTGGTCAGTTTCACGGCCCGGCTGATTTACTCGAGGGGAAAGAGTCCCCTCTACCCTTTGGATATGAGGTTTGGTGAACCCCAGAGCCGGTCTGGACGTCGTGCAGAAGAGAAAATTCTTGACCCTAATGGGACTCGAACTCCGACCCCTCGGTTCAAAAGTAGTTAAGTTTTTTTTTTCTAGTTTCTTGGGGAGGAGTGAAGCTAAGTCCACTTGGTACGCCGACCACTAATTGGCCTACTGTAAGAGCCCGGATGACACGATGATGATGATGATGATGATGAGGATGATGATGAGTGTGGAGCAGTTGGTGGTATGTAAGAAAATGAAGCAATCAGATGATCGAGACAATTGTATCTTGGTGTCTATCTACGACTCTACAGCCCTTGTAGGCCTTGGACGCTTTTTCATTTTCTTACTCCTATACACAGTCGGTAGGGCTCCTTGGACGGGGGATCATTCCGTCGCAAGGCCGCTACCTACACACAGAGCTACATAAACACAAAATGAATGCGCACAGACATCCATGCCTTGAGTAGGATTCGAACCCAGGATCCCAGCGTTAGAGCGAGCGAAGACAGTTCATGCCTTAGACCGAGCGGCCACTGTGATCTCCTTCAAAATATCTATATCTCATTAAGAATAGTTTGGAGTCATCATATCAAGAAGGTTGGGACAAACAGCGCATTTATGTCAGAAGTTCACTCCCATTCAAAGTGGGAGAGGTAAGACTAGAGCGGACGGGACAACATAAATATCGGATTTGAGGATCTTACTGCGGTGGTTATGAAGTTCTATTTTCTTGCATAAAACGCCACATAGTTCGTTGGAAATTAAAACTGCTTTGACGATGATTTCTTGCTTAGCTGATGATGGGGGTGACATATTCCTCCGAAACATCGGTTGACTTTCAACGGACTACAAGGCGTTATATCCCAAAAAATAGAACTTTTCAACATACACCTGGATACTAGGACAGTCGGGTGTGAGAATGAATTTGTTTTATTTGGATCAGAGTTTCATGAAGTTCCTACTGTTGTGAATAGGCTAATGAACATTTGGGCTATGAATTTATTAACTTGAGCGACTATTGGCTTCAGAAGTTGGACCTGGAGTCAGTGTCTTTTGCTCACGCCTTAGTCTTATAATTTATAAATCATCATCATCATCATCATCGGCAAAACAGCACTTTTCTTAACCACAGCCTTCCTTAGAAGGTTCTGCCAGATGTAACCATTCCTGGGATTTACAACATCCGTTTTTCACTTTGGATTTCGCAACAACAGTATTTTACATAGCAAGATCGTCAGCCTTGGCCCCAGCCCCCAAACCTGGAGGACCAGGTCTCTATAGTTATGTCCCCCAGTGGCAGGGTGGCCCGGCTATACCCTTTGAGCATTGGGTTGTCTTTTCGTCACCTTCTACGACTCGCAGGGCTACGGTGGGGGTAATCTAACCCGCCTCCACACGGGGAATATTTTATAAGTTAATTCTGAAAATATGTTAGTAACCTAAATGAAAAAGAGGAAGAATGTTTCGAAGTTTAATTCAATACATTAAATT
This sequence comes from Cryptotermes secundus, assembly GCF_002891405.2. NCBI lineage: Eukaryota > Metazoa > Arthropoda > Insecta > Blattodea > Kalotermitidae > Cryptotermes > Cryptotermes secundus. The sequence goes on along the minus strand of NW_019740707.1, from coordinate 9,657 downwards.
CAGTTACTGCTATGGTATGACGGATGGTGCTTCTTATTGTTGCACCTGTGGCAGGTGTTGACCTGTTCAACAAGTGACTGACAGCTGTGCGTGGCGGAATGGAATGCTCAGTGTGCCAGACAACTGCGCATGCGCGGTAATTACAGCGAATTTTCCGTGAAGTGAATTTATGCTTCGTGGAGGGGCCCAGTGTGACGGGAGGAGCTACCGAGAGGCGCTATCGGGACATGTCTCGTCCTTCTCTTGGAATTCCGGTTTTCTCTAAATGCGAATTCGGTTGTGTGAGTTCCTTTTCTGACTGTAACAAAACAGCGCCACATCCATTTCCTAATTAATTTCTCCTTACCGTGAAAGTAATGGCTTACTCATTACATTATTCAGATTCCTAGCGTTCTGTTTCCTTTACAATTTCCCGTCTTTCATCAGGTCATGGATTTTCTCTTTTCCTTTTTGGTTTGTAATATGGGAATCTACTTTCTTTTCAAATGTTGAAAACATTTTCAGGAGTAGCTGCATTAATCAGCACAGGGAATATAGTTTAATTTCATTGTCTTAATGATAGAAAACGAATCTTAAGGCTTTCGACTCATCTCCATATAGTGATGAAATTAAGGAGAAGCAGAGGCCACGCAGTAATTAAGGTGGTTAGTCGTCGGCTTCCCACCGCTGCGGCCCGGCTTCTAGGCCGGGTGAGGTCTGTGGGATTTATGGTAGACAAAGTGGCGCTGGGGCATGTTTTCTCTGAGTACTTCTCTTTCCACTTCCAATTCGCATTGCACCGATTGCTCCACAATCATCATCATCAGCATACGGAACTGGAACAATAGGTCAAAGAATGGCTGCAGTGCCAAGTGGACTCATTCTCACCCCATGAGAAAAATACAAATTTGTAGATAGGAGGAGATACCATTAAATTTTCCCACAAGTCTTCCTAGGCTGGGGCTTAATTTACCACCTTACCTATTCCACGCACGTGTTGGGCTGTTTATATATTCACATTAAGACCAACTTTTACTGGATAATACATTATGAGAGATAGAAGTAAAATTGTGAACATTTTCAATTGATAGGGCACTGATTACGTTTCGACTTCTTGCAAATAATTTCGTGAAGATAAAATATTTATTTGAATGGTATTTCGTATTTTCAATTTGGATGCGTATTACACGTATTTACTTTATACAAAACCTCTGAAAATGGTGGTGACGTGATTTCCTTTAATGTTTCTATATAGAATGCATATATTCCTTCCATACAATATCTGTATAACTCATCATGTATAACTGTATCATGTCTCACGCTACAGCCTAAATTAAAATACGTGCACAGTGTCACCCTCTACCGAGACTTGAACCATTATTCCCTTCCTAGTGCTAAATTACATTCACCATAGTGATTGACCTAGAGCAGTGTTGCCAAAAGGGAGCTGTACCGCCCCCTGGTGACGGTGGGGCGGTAGGGAACGCTGGAGGTGAGGCCTTCCGAGCGCGTTGTTCCCTTGTGAACAGGAGGTTGGAGAAAACTGCATAATGAAGAGCTTCATAACTTGTGTACTCTTCTCCAAGTATAATTATAATGATCAAGTCAAGGAGGATGAGATGAGCAAGGAATGTAGCACGAATGGAGAGAAGAGGAATGCATATAGGATATTGGTGGGAAAGCCAGAAGGAAAGAGACCAGTGCGAAGACCAAGCCGTAGGTGGGTGGACAGTATTAAAATGGATATTAGAGAGATAGGATTGGATGGTATGGATTGGATTTATCTGTCTCAGGATATGGATCAGTGGAGGGCTCTAGTGATGGTAATGAACCTTCGGGTTCTATAAAATTCTGGGAAGTTCTTGAGTAGCTAGGGCTCAACTCCATGAGTGAGTGAGTGAGTAAGTGTCTTTAGACCAGACATTGGAAAAGTAGTATCACTTGATCAAGTCCATCCATTGCATTAAAAATGTTTGGGAACCACCGGTCTAGAGCTTTAGATCCTCTGTATTCCGTTCGATTCTCGACTGGGACAAAGGCTACCTTGACTGAGGCATTTCCTGGTTTTCCTCACTCCTTCCGGCCAAATTCCGGGATAGTACCTCGACTAGGCAACGGCCGCTCTCTTCAAGATTTTATCCAGTAGTCTGGTTACTGACATCAGCCTTAAATAACATAAAAAATTACGTTCGCAGATTTCACTTTACACTTAATCTAATAATGAAATGACAAATGTTTCATTTTCCACCTTACGCCAGATTTCAGTGGTGATGTAGCGGTACTATCTAAGGTCCTGTGACAAAAACCGAGTCCACAGAATCGTATTCATGTACTTCCGCTGGTTATATTTGCCTCACTGATGACTGTCTCCATCTGCTCTGGTCAGTGCAGCCTGTTTTGTTAGTGTCCCCGCTCCCCCGATGTAACTAATAGCCCGAAAGGGAACAGTAACGAATGCAACCCACACAGCAAGGTAATTAGCGTCCGATGATTGCCGGTGAATACGATACAACGCGAACAAACCGCGGCAAGTCCACTTTGCTATGGAGCATTGGTTTGTTTTGAACTAAAGGTGATAAGCATGAGAATGCTGGGATAGTACGGAACAGTATCTTGCGGTGTCTGCCTTCTTTGAAGAAACCGGTTTGAAGGCTCCCACCGGAAGTCTCGGCATTGTTAACGATTACTGCGTAACTGATAAGCCCGATAACATGGTTTCTACTGATACCGGCCTTTGTGTGACGTCATGACTCATTCTTGAACTTGTAACTAATCTTTCCACTTCTAGATCCGTCATGACGCGGTGCAGTCATCGGGGTTCGGTTCCCTACAGGAGCAAGAGACATGTCTTCTCCGCCACGTTCAGACTGGTTCTGGGGCCCACCAAGCCTAATTTGTAAATGGCACCAGAGGGCTCTTTCCGCGGGGTAAAACGGGCAGGGGCGTGAAGTTGACCACTCACACACACCTAGTGCCAGGTTGAGAATCCCTGCATCTGTACCTTCACTTCTCCCTACGTCTTCGTATAGAGCTATCTACTTAGCTAATTAAGGACAGTAACAAGTTTACCTATACACGTCATATAACAGTTGTATTTAAAATTTTTACATTTGGTAGGCATGTTTGTGTACACACACACAC
>NW_019740707.1:0-6441 GCF_002891405.2 Cryptotermes secundus | reverse complement strand
ACTCAGCCTCTAACAGAAATTAGTACAGGAATTAATTAAATAATTTTCCTGGGGAGTAAAGCGCGGCCGGCGCGTAAGGCTGACAATCTCACCGCCATCTTTAAGCCTATTATCTAGATAATGTGGGACCCTCAACGTCTCACAACCCTATGAGCCTTCACGGCCTGGTACAGGGATAGCGTTACTTTTTCTTACTATATATAAGAAAGCTATTCGGAAATTAACCTCCGCTGAGCTGTTAACAGAACAAGCAATAAGAAAATATTATTAGATATAAAATACGTACACCATTAAGCTACTTCTCAACTTTGCCAGCACCACAATTGAGGCACTTGTGTCGGAGAATTAAGTTTTTGTATGCCTGTGTCAAGTCTGCCGTCCATGAGCTCAGCCACATTTTGTCACCTTCCATCAACTTCTCATTACTGTTGGAAAACTGTGATCTCAACCAATTCTTCAGGTAGATAAACAGGTGACCGTCACTCAGAGCGATATCAGGTTTGTAAGGAGGGTGGTCAAACAAGTCCCAGTTGAAATCCTCCAGCAGTGTTCGTGTGCGAGTACAAAAACTGAGAACACAAATGGAAAATTTATTGATATGAGTACTGCCGGTGAAAATAAATAAAAATTACTATAGAGGCTTTATTTAAAAGTATAAAAAAGCAATATATCGATAGAAGACTCAGATGTTGTACTTATTCTTGAACGCAATAATGCGGGTTTGAAGAAAATGTCAGGTTTTGTCCGAACAGACATCTGGCTCATCTGCCTTCCTAAATGCCATGCACTTTTTAAAGTATGTAATCGAATGTGAACAGAATTTTTCATTTTTCATATTTCGATACGTATTATCAATAACCCGATCAGCGAGGTGTTACTGCAATTATGTATGTATTTTATGACTTACGGTTGCTGTCGTTTAAGGGAAAGAGAACAACCGCAAGAATTATTAGTAATTAAATTAGCTATCGTTTTACATGTTAAGAATGTGTATGTCTTATATAGCATTTTATTTAAAACAACTGGCATTCATCGTAGCCTCGGCACGGACTGCATAGAAAACACTGCTTCCTGCGCTTTCTCTGATGTTGCGTACATATCCGTTGCCGCAGGTGTGTTTACCGGACCGTTGCCTAGCGATGGCCGATTCTTCTAGCTCCTCTGTTCCTCTTTTCAGACTTCATGTCAGAATGTTGTCATCAACATCGTCTATTTCGTCGCCTGGTTGCGTTCAACAGAAAGCTGCAACCAGAGCTGGTTTCTCTTGCCTCTACATGGACAAGCCGGTTACAATGGAAACGAAGCTACTGTTACTCCTAGAACTGTCCTGTTGTCTTTCTGCATAGCACAAACGTCGGAGAAGTTGCCGACCGATCACGGCGAAGTAAGCTTTTGTCAATAGGAAACCATTAATAGCCTACTACAACCCCTTATTCCGAAATTCTTGTAGCTTTTCCGAGATGAAAATATTTTTTATCACGACATCTGTAGTAAGACATATAAGCAAAGCGGCCTCCGTAGTCTAGAGGTAACGTTCCCACCTCATGACTCGTAGTACGCGGGTTCAAATACCCAGCGGAGGTCGTCGAATTTTTAAGGGCGGAAAAATTCAGGGAACAAGTCCTCCGGGAGGGACTTTAAGCCGTGGGTCCCGTGTCGTAGCTTTACGGCACGTAAAAGAACCTCATATCTCCAAAGGAGGTCACTGAGCCAAATTACGGACGTTTCCCGCCCAACAGCAGTCTCTTAATACCTCTGGTAGATGGGGGAGGCATTATAGATACCTCTCAGCTAGTAGAGCCGGTCTCGCTGGCTGGGTGGGACTGATGGTAAGCACCAGTACCGGTAGGATATAGAGACTGGTAGAAATCATAGAGGGAAGCACAATGGACCAATACAGGTCTAAGTGCATGGGGAAACCCACCCTCTCCAATAACTAATCAAGACATATAAAAAGGGATTTAAGTCCTCACACCTGTCATTATGAAGGCTTTCATCTTCTGGGATAAAACGCTATGTTGTCGTTAATTATTAATCGACATATCGGAAGAACATATAGCTTCCATCTTCAGGATATAAGAATAAGCAATGCAAGAACAGGACTCTACTTGCTACCTGCTTCACACTTGATTCTTATTCTTCGGCCCTGAGGATGAACAGCGATATGTTTCCCAGAAACTTCGTTTGATTTTCAACGGTCCACAAGGGGGTTATATGACAGATAATATTATGCTTCATAATCTGTATAAATTTGTCCTTTCATCACTTTAAAGTTAAGTGGTTGCTATATATATACCGCCTACTTTAACGAAATAAAGCCCTACACTCTGCCCACAGGCTGTATATTGTGTTTCGTGTAGTTCTCACAGTAAAGAGCGACTGTTTCCCTAAACAGCATTAACAGGCTGATTTCTGCAGCGAAGACGTTATATGTGTTTCCTGTGAGGTACGAACTGTATTCTTATATACTATTTAGAAGAAGTTCAACATTTAGAGGGTTAATATCAGTTCATATTATACAACACAAAATCATCCACCTTAGGCTTCCCAAGCGTTCTCTTTAATTTTGGTTTTCCATTTTATTTCTGCTTGCTTTTCTTATGTTTCATGTATGCTGCATGGCTCGCCTATACTATCCTCAGTGATTTCGTCATCTTAATAATATTTGATCAAGAGTACAAATTATTCATCTGGTCATAATTTCACTTCCGACGTCTTAGGTCCAGATTTTCCGTTTCGTATCTTGTTTTCTCTAGCGAAATAAAAAGACATCAAGTAGCTTTTACACACAAGAAGAGAGAATTCATAACTGAAGAGTAATAAGAAATAGTATCTATAGGCATTTTCCGAGTTTCACCAGTTTCTTTGTCTTTTATTTCAGCATTTCTTTATTGAGAAGATATACAATAAAACTTAATGTCGGCGATTCTGTGTTTCCTTCGATACAGTTTCTATTTTCAGCCTTTAAAGAGTGAGTCAGAGTCAGGGCTATTTTACGACTGGCGATTTACAGCCAATCAGTTCATCTTAGCGACAAGCCCTTTGAGACTCATGACCAATATTTTCTCAACTGAACACTTGCGGTTATAGTCCTTAGGAAACATCCTCTCTGACGAGAGAATGGGTCTGTCGTTTACAATTACTGCTGGCTCTTGCCAGCCCTAATTTTCGGGTGATAGTTCCGCGGGGCTTAGGATCATAGTTTACTCTCTCAGATTCGAGACTCTACCAACCTGGAGGGTCAGTCCCCACATTTATATCACCTAGGAACAGGGTAGCCCAGTTATACCCCCAGGCACTGGGTTCCATTTTCGTCGCCTCCTTACACTCTCAGGGCTATGGTGGAGGTATTCGAACCCACCTCCACACGGGGTTAAATAGTGATTTTTTTCTGAAGAATACATACAACTTTAGTTCGTACCTCACAGGAAACACATTATGCCTCCGCTGCAAAGACCAACCGGTACATGTTGTTTAGGGAAACAGTCGCTATTTATTGTGAGAGCTACACGAACACATAAACATATTTTGTGGGTAGAATGTAGAGTTTTAGGATATTAAAACAGGTGTATATATAGTAACGACTGGAGGTTAAAAGGTTAATCTCTTCGTGAGCATCCATACATAGGATCTGGTTGGAGGGTGAATATGGCTACTGCAGTGTCACACAATAAACACGAGGTATATTAAAGTGTCATGATAATGTTGTGAGAACAGAAATTGTGGAATGCAGAACATTGCAGAACAAAACACTTACCGCTGGAACGCACGCAGAAGATTAGGTGAACAGAGATAATAAACTTGAGGGGCTTGTAGCGAATATCAACACTGTACAATGCCTTATTACGTAACATTTTATTTTATCTTGGCAGAGAGAACGTAAGTTCTTCTATTCTTTGCTTTGACACTGTGTAGTCTTTCCTGTCTGTAGCTAACAGAGTTTCATCTACCCTGAAGATGGAAGTAAGAATTCCCTTTGAAATGTTGGTAATCATAAGATTACACGGTACCAAAATCAAGATAACCACAACCTAAAACTTAACTCATTTCTGATGTTGATCCTGCTCTTCTAAATTTGCACCCTGCAGAAATGGACAGTTTCACTGACGTTTCGGAGATACATGCTGTCTCCATCTTTTCAACCCTGTCTGTGGATGATGCATGGCCAGCATTAGGAGTGAACAGACATTGGGGTCAGTAATAATATAACTTACTATTAAACACATTTTATCTGTTTCGCTCAAAATGTAGTCTGAAAATGAAGGTGAAATATTTCATGCTCATATTCACGAAACTAGAGCCCGGGATACCGCAGTTGGTATAGCGACTGGCTACGGGCTGGACTGTCGAGAGGTCGGAGTTTGAGTCACAGTAGGGTCAAGAATTTTGTTCACTACGTCCAGACTCACTCTGGAGCCCACCCAGTTCTAGCCAATGGGTACCGGTGGCTCTTTCCCTGAGGGCAAAGCGCCCAGGGCGTGAAACTGACCACTCTCCTCTAATTAGTGTTGAGCTCAAGAAAACGTGGATCTATACAGCCACTCCCCTAACGTCTTCATGGTGTAGTGCTTAATTAGTTAAGCACAGAGACAACTTTACTTCTAGCATTTCCTTATTCATGAAACTAGCCCACCAAAACTGTATCTATAACAGCAGCCCGTGAGGATAATTGAGGAGCTATTTCAAGGAAATAGCGGCTCCGGTTTAGAAAACCGAAATTCGTTCCGCTGACCACGCGACACACTCTATCCGCTAAAGTTGGCGTGTTACATATATTATGGGTAGAAATCCTCTTCCAGATAAATTTATGGCAGGAAATGTTCGAATTGATAATATTCCGCAATTGTCAATCACTGACGGGAAAAGAATTTGAATATTTCAGATTTTACAATCGTAATTGATTTAACAGTTACAGGTGAGCACAATTGTACTTTACCTCTATCAGAATTAGGAGATATTTCTCAGTGACTGCGAATTGCTGTGTGAATTAATCTGCGCCTTTGATACTTGAGCGTCGCTGCTCCTCCCATTCCGCATGGATCGCCGTGTGGCACGTACAGATGTTTTGTGAACAATTGAAGTCGATTGACGCGAGATTGGCATCAGTCTTCATTAAAATTTCTCTTTTCCATTCCAGTCTTTAATTTACATTGATCAATCACAGAAAATTAACTCTTTAAAGACTGGGTGAAAGGGGGTGAGAGAGAGAGAGAGTGGGGTTGGATATAGTCAGAGAAACTACATGTAAGGGGGGGGGGGAAATAAGCATATTTTCTTTTTCGGTCATGAATGTTCCCAGGCAGTGCACGCTAGTCCTCCTGGTTAGTTTGAGATAAGGCTGATTTTCTTCTAAATAACTCTGTAAAAATTTAGTTTCGTACCTCACAGGAAACACGTCTCCGCTACAAAAAGCGACCGGTTAACACTGTTCAGGAAACAGTTGCTCTTTATTATGAGAGCCTTATGAAGCACACCAGTACACCCTATGGGCAGAACGCAGAGTTCCAATACGTTAAATAAGGTGGTACATATAGTAACCACTGGGCTTTAAAGGGTTATAATAAAGTAATGCAGACATTTCTTCTTCTACGACTTGAGGTCTTCACAGCTCTGGTTATGAAGTGTTCTGTCTTCTAGGATATAACACCGTGTAGTCCGTTGAAAATCAACCAAAGTTTTCGAAGGAAGATATAGTCTCCATCTTCATGGTCGACGAATAAGCCGCCCAAGAAACCATCGTGAAAGCAGGTTGAAAGCTAAGCAATATGTTTGCCGAAATTTCGGATTATATTGGAAAGAGGAGGGAAATGGAAGACAGCAATTCAGTTCAACTTATGAGATCACTTACTTTCTGTCCTTGTCTCCCTCCACCGTTGCTAGGCCGTCTGTGTGTTCTCCATTTTTTTTTTTTTCGTTTTCTGTGCAGTCCTTGTCTTATGAAAGGAAAGCACGCGATTAGTTGCATCCGAAACTAGTCTCCTGAAGATACCTCCTGTAGTCAACTAGAAATCAGAATCAAGCAGTTTCTATTATTGAAATAAAATAGAATTCATCAGTTTTAGTGTTTTTAGTCATAACAGACCCGTCCTCTCGCCAGAGAGTGCTCCCGACAAAGATAAGACCGTAACTGTCAAACAGTAATAAATATCTGGTCATGAGCCCCACATGGGGCTCGACAAAAAGACTTATTGACTGATTGACCGTCAGTCGCAATGTGAATTTGACTTTACATAATTTTGTTACGTTTTTGCCTTATCTTATAAGAGAAAACTTGCCTCTAATCCTGTTACAATAAGTAAAAAGTAAAGCTATCCCTGTAAGAGGCCGTGAAGGCTCATAGGGTTGTGAGACGACGAGGCTCCCACATTATCTAGATAATCGGCTCAAAGATGGCTCTAAGGTTGTCAGTCTTACGCTCCGGCCGCGCTTTGCTCCCCAGGA
>NW_019740706.1:0-1380 GCF_002891405.2 Cryptotermes secundus | reverse complement strand
TTGTTAGCTTTGCGTTGCTAGCTTGGTAGTTTGCTTTGCTCTCTTGCCAGCTTTACGTTTCTATTTGCTAGAATTGCGTTGCTAGCTTGCTAGCTTGCTAGATTTTAGTAGCTTTTTTTTCTAGCTTTGCGTTGTTAACTTTCTAGCTTTGCTTTGCTAGCTTACCAGCTTTGCTTTGCTAGCTTGCCAGTTTTCGCTGCTAGCTTGCTATATTTGCGTGGTTAGCTTGCTAGCTTTTCGTTGCTAACTTGCTAGCTTTCCGTTGCTAGCTTGCTAGCTTTGCGTTGCTAATTTTCTAGATTTCCGTTTCAAGCTTCCTAACTTTGCCTTGCCAGCTTGCTAATTTTGCGTTTCTTGCTTGCTAGTTTTGCGTTGCTAGCTTGCTAGCTTTGCGTTGCTAACTTGCTAGCTTTGCGTTGCCAGCTTGTTAGATTTTCTTTTCTAGCTACCTAGCTTTGCGTTGATAATTTGCTAGATTGCTAGATATGCGTTGCTAGCTTGATAGATTTGCGTTGCTATCCTGCTAGCTTTTCGTTGCTAGCTTGGAAGCTTTGTGTTGCTAGCTTGCTAGCATTGAGTTGCTACCTTGGTAGTTTTGCATTGCTAGCTAGCTAGCTTTGCGGTGCTAGCTTGTTAGCGTTGCTTTGCCAGCTGGCTAGCTTGGAGTTGCTAGCTTGCTAGATATTCGTTGCTAGCTTGCTAGCATTGCGTTGCTAGCTTGCTAGCTTTGCTTTGCTAGCTTGCCAGTTTGCGTTAATAACTTGCCAGATTTGCGTTGTTAGCTTGCCTGTTTGGCGTTGCTATCTTACTAGATTCGCGTGTCTAGCCTGCTAGCTCTGCTTTGCGGCCTTGATAGGTTTTCGTTGCTAGCATGTTAGATGTGCGTGGTTAGTTTCCTAACTTTGCGTTGCTTCCTTTCTAGCTTTCCGTTGCTAGCTTGCTAGCTTTAGTTGCTTGCTTGCTAGCTTTGCATTGCTAACTTGCTAGCTTTGCTTTGCTAGCTTGCTAGCTTTCCGTTGCCAGCTTGCTATCTTGCTATATATGCGTTGCTAGCTTGCTAGTTTTGCGTTGCTAGTTTACTAGCTATGTGTCGTTAGCTTGCTAGCTTTGCGTTGCTAGATTGCTAGCTTTGCGTTGCTAGCTTGCTATCTTGCTAGATATGCGCTGCTAGCTTGCCAGCATTGCGTTGCTAGCTTGCCAGCTTTGCGTTTCTGGCTTGCCAGTTTGCATTGCTACCTTGTCAGCTTTGGTATGGTAGCTTCTTAGATTTACGTGGCTAGCTGGCTAGATTTGCGTTGCAACCTTGCTAGCTTTCCGTTGCTAGCATACTATCTGTCCTTTGCAAGCTTACCAGTTTTCGTTGTTAGCTTGCTAGTTTTG
>NW_019740705.1:17511-17660 GCF_002891405.2 Cryptotermes secundus | reverse complement strand
TCATTACAGGATGTAGAAGTAGAGATTCATGTAGAGAACTCTTTAAGAAATTAAAAGTTCTACCTCTTTAATTGCAATACATATTATCGCTTCTCTTATTTGTTGTTTACAACAAAGATAAATTCAAATTAAATTCTGATGTCTATAAC
>NW_019740705.1:11088-17182 GCF_002891405.2 Cryptotermes secundus | reverse complement strand
AATGATGTAAAATTAAGTTATATTAATTTTTAAGCTAAAATTGCCTGTACTTATGTATGTAACCTTTTGACTTGTTCTGTATCCAAAGGTACTAACCTGCTTAGGATTTATAGAATGTAAATAAATTCAATTCAATTCAGAGACCGGAAGAGATTATGAAGCTTGGTGTCTTATTACACTTTGTGTAGTCTAACAGATTGTTGCTCAGTTCTGAAGGCAGCTAGTTCCCCCACTCTGAGTGAAACCTCTTGCTTCCTAAACATGGGTAACTGGCTACCAGACTGCACGGGGTTACGTCTTAGAAACAGCAAACCTACTCTATAAATTTACATCTCAGAGCCGCAAAAATGCATTTGTGTGCCCTGCAACTTCAATCAGTTCACCATAGACCAATAGCTCTCACGACTTCCTTTATAAATCGGATTTGTATGTGTAACAGGCGAGAAAGGTCATAAAAAGTAGAAATGTGCATTAAACTAGTAGCATCACCCTACGATTAGGCGCTGCGAAGTTCAGCAGAATCCCGAATAGAACTTGCAACAGCGTAATAATAACACGAACACCATAATTTCTGAAATTATGAGGAAACTGAATTTCTATCGAATGATCCTAATGATTCCCGAAAGAATACCCACAACTTACACATTTCCATTAACAAGATGCAATAATTTGTGGAAGATTGTTGCAGGGAACAACTCGTGACCTTGGTATCAGCCTCGTGAACTCGTGAAACTCTCATGTTATTGGTTGGCAACATGGCCGCCTTGACACCTAGGTGAAACACTGCTGCCATCTATGTTCAGCTTACATGACCAAATTAAAGATGACATCCAGGGCCGAGAGCACAATCGGTAAGAAGGTATGTTACCTTAGCAACTATTTTGAGTGTTCCCCCCTCAACTCCTCCAAAATGCTTTTTTCGCTATTAGCAATAAATACTTTTAGATCTCTTGTACTGCAGTCTCTCTTTCCTTCTGCCGTTCCAACTAATAACCTATATGCAGTCCTCGCCTCCCCATTCGTGCTACATGCCCTGCCAACCTCATCCTCCTCGACTAGTGATATTGAACACAGTTCAAAGTATTCATTTCTCCAACAACCTATTTCCATTTTTGAACTGTGTTCAATATCACTGGGCGAGGAGGATGAGGTTGGCAGGGCATGTAGCACAAATGGGGAGGCGAGGACTGCATATAAGATATTATTGAGAACACCAGAAGGAAAGAGACTACTGGGAATACGAAGATGTAGGTGGGTGGACAATATTAAAATGTATCCTAGTGAGATAGGACGGTATAGATTGGATTGGACTGATCTGGCTCAGGATAGGGACCAGTGGAGGGCTCTTGTGAACATAGTAATGAACCTTCGGGTTCTACAAAAGACTGGAAAATTCTTGAGTGGCTGCACAATTGACAGCTTCTCAAGAAGGGCTCAGCTCCATAAGTAAGTTTAATGTCACTTCACCCATATCCTTTGGACTGGTTCTGAGTGAAGTTCTATTAAACTTTGTCCCCCACCCTTTCCAAAAATAAGTAACAGCGGAATAAGAGCCTCTGCAGCTCTGGAGTACAAGAGATTAGGTTGCAAATTAATTATCTGGAGAAAGTTTGTCACCAGGCCTGGAAATTCATAACCTTTCTTTCACATGATACACCTCTTTAACCAAAAGCACTGAACATCGTGTGCACCGTCTCCTTCCGGATATCTAGCACTTATTACGTCCAAGAGAGGAGCGGCGCAACGTCAGGGGCTCTCATGTTATGTTCACAATGCTCCCTAGGTGTAGTAGGGACTCCAAGCCAGAGCAGGGAGACACTTNAAAAAAAAAATCCCAGGCTGGCCGCGTACGTCCGATACGCTGTGGATCCAAGCAGCGAATAAATTTTGATTCACTAACCGGCTTCTTCCGAGCCATTTGGGGAGGGGACGGGGAGAGGAAGCGGAATCCCACGTGATACACTCCAGCACGGGATGAAGGGGTATGGATTAACATGGCTGGAAGGCATGACATCATCCAAGAGCCATAACATGGCTCAGTATCCCCCCCTCGATCCCTCTGTCTCTGCTCATCCAGAAAAACATTAATGCTGCACTACGCCACACACTGTCCGTTCAATGATCCCCATTTCGTGTAGGCTCTCCAACCGACCCCGACTCACACTGGTGCTATTGCATAGGTCCGGAATCGTCTCTGACTAGCGCGGTGATCACTTGCACCCCGCACCAATTCGTCACTTTACGATCTTCTCGGCCTTAACACCTGCTTTCGGGATCGAAGTTGCGGCACACAACCAGTCCACACACCTTCCCGACATTAGGGATCTCGCGGGCTGTCATCCATGGCTGACGGTGGTAATTATACCGGTACTCGTCGGGTCCTCGTCCACCGCAATCTCTTCCAGGGCAATTGCAAGAGTTGCAGCAAGAAGACATGCTAATCCGAGCCAGAGCACGTGAACGGGCCTTGTAGCGGCGGGGGGGGGGTCCTCCATCGTGCACGACCGCCTTCCCCAGCCTAAGGAACTGGTATTTAGGACATAAACTACATCCCTGCTCGGAAGAAAACATAATATAATTACATATTTACAATCGCATATCTTGCCTGCGTGGGTTAGCTTCAAACTTCACATAGCATTAGGATATCGCCAGAAACCAACTATGATACCTCCAAATGCGTGCCTTCTCGTAGGAAATGTCTTTTCAATTGTGAGACATGAGCCTTACGAACTATGACTCCCGTGTCGGGATTTGCCAACAAAACCATTACTGGGGACACAAATCTTGCGATTTTCCAGGGGACGGACCATCTCAGGTCCAATTTAGCGGAACGCTGCCTTGATCTACAGCTGAGCGGGTGTAGCCTAAGCAGGACCAAATCGCCCACTCGAAAATCTACCTGCCTCCTAGCCAAATTGTATCTTTCAGCCACACGAGCTCGAGCCTTCCGCAAATTATTTAGGGCTACCTCCCAGAATTCACGTATATCCTTAACTTCCCCTTCCATATCTAGCTCGGTAAATTTCCATTTTAAGCTTAGGGGATGATTCAACTCCCTACCTAAAAACAGCGAAGCAGGAGTCGCTGCAGTCGACTCATGCCAGGCCGTATTAAAGGCCAGAGCCAAAGATGGCAAATGGTCGTCCCAATGAGTGTGCTGTGAATGATGGTAAATTGATAAAGCCACCTTCAGGTTCCGATTAAAGCGCTCGACCTGGGAAGCTTGTGGGTAATAAGGCGAGGTGGTAATGTGTTTAATTCCCCAGGAGAAGCACAAATCGTAAAAGATCTTAGACCTGAAGACGGTGGCATACAATCTCTTGAGGGACTCCAAAAAATGGAAAGAACCGTTCTACTAAACAGGTTTTAACTACCTCCGCCGAAATTCGGCGGACCGGGTAAAGACTCACGAATTTGGAAAATCCGTCCAAAATGACTAAAATAGCTATATTTCCTTTTCGACTTCGAATGATTGGCCCAACGAAGTCCATGAAGACTCGCTCCATTGGGCGAGTCACCACCTTACTACTATGGAAACCGACCCGCGTGTCTGGAGCCGGCTTCGCCCGCTGGCAATCCTGGCAGCTCCGTACAAAGGCAGCCACCTCGCTCCTCATCTTGGGCCAATAGAACACCTTCGCGATGCGGTTGAGCGTCTTCGTTACCCCCAAATGGGCGCTCAAATGAGACTGATGAAAATACTCATACAGCATCGGCCGTAATAGCTCTGGAAGGAGGTAACGCTTAGCCCTCGCTCTGGACGGTTGGTACAGTAAGGTTCCATTCACTAACCTAAATTGTCTTGCCGCCGGGTCCTGCTGAATTACCTTTTGATAAATATCCCTACACAGGGGGTCCTTCTTTTGGTATTCGGCGATCGACTTAAAGGCCTCGGGAAGCTGGCCCAATATCAGGCCCGAAAATGTGACTTCGTCACAGGGTTGTTCATGCTGTCTCGTCAGGCAATCCGCCACCACATTGTCCTGCCCTCTGATATGGGTAGTGCGAAATTTGAATGGCGCTAAGCGGAGGATCCATCGCCCAATCCTACCCAACTCCTTTGCGTGGCGTAACAGCCAAGCCAAGGCTTGATTGTCGGTGAAAAGGTCAAATTCCTTATGTTCTAAATAGGTTCTGTACTTCTCACAGCCATAGACCACGGCCAAACATTCCTTTTCATAAATAGCGTATCTTCGTTCCGCTGGTGACAACAAACGGCTCGCGTAAGCGATCGGCGCCCATTGCTCTCCGTTCTTTTGTTGGAGAACCGCCGAGATGGCAACGTCACTAGCATCACACATAAGGGAGAAGCGTGAGGAAAAATCCGGAATCTGCAAGACCGGAGGCGTCATTAGCGCCTCTTTCAGCAGTAAGAACGCCGATTGCTGGGACTGACCCCACTCAAAACACGCGTTCTTGCGCTTCAAGGCATGCAGGGGTTCGGCTAGATGAGAAAAGTTCCGTATAAACCTGCCGTAAAAACCGGCCATCCCCAAAAACCTGCGAACCGCCTTTAGGTTCTTGGGGGGAGGAAACGTTCTTATAGCCTCTACCCTCTCCGGTAAAATCCGGATTCCTTGTGCGGAAATGAGATGTCCAAGAAACGGTATTTCCTGCTTCGCCAACTGAAGCTTATCCCGATTTAGCGTGAGACCCGCCTTCTCCAATCTCGTGAAGACTTCCTTCAAATGCTGCATGTGTTCCTCCCGCGAGCGAGAATACACAACCAAGTCGTCCATAAAGTTGTAAATGAATTTATTCTTGAGGTCGCCCAACAAGGAGTCGACCACGCGGGAAAGCACCTGGCATCCTACACTAATCCCCATGGGCAACTTCACGAACTCGAAGAGTCCAAAGGGAGTGCAAAACGCCGTAACCTTGCGACTCTTGGCAGATAATGGAATCTGATAATAAGCAGAATTTAAATCTAACACTGAGAAAATAGTTGCCTTGCTGAAATGGGCAAACGCACACTCTACATTAGGTATGGGAAATGCGTCGAACACGATCTTTTTGTTCAAAAGACGATAATCCACGACCATCCGCTGACCCCCAGATGGTTTCGGGACCAAAAATGCCGGACTGGCATATTGTGAATAGCTTTTACGAATAACTCCCTTGTCCAATAAATTTTGGACAATCTCGCGCAGCAGCTGCAAGCGCGGAGGCGAACACTGATACGGCCTACTACGTACCGGATTGCCATCAGTTAGGTCCAAATGACAAACCATACCCTTAACTGTGCCTAGCCTCTCAGAAAATAAGGCCGGAAAACTTCGTAACAGGCCCAAAATATCCGCGGACTCGCTTGACTCTGCCGACAGGGATTCACACATTAATCCCGTCGTAACCTTCTTAGGGCGCGGAAATTTTTCCTACGCACATAGCTTAAGGTCAAAGGCCTCAAACTGAAATTCCTGTTCGCGATGAAAAGAGAAGCTATACTGTCTGGTCTCAAAATCCAATCGCATCTTGGCGCGCGTCATAAAATCCACGCCCAAGATACAAGGAACGGGACACTCACCCAAAATCAAGAAACGATGCTTCCATGAGAAGGAGCCTATTTTAATACTTAGCATTGCCATTTCCGAAATCACACAGGGCTGTCCGTTTACCATTATACAGCGCTCTTCCGCCTGCTCTAATTTAAACGGCAGCTTTAACTGCTCGATATTTTTGAACACATCTTGCCTTATAAAGGAGCGGGATGATCCCGAATCAAACATGGCGGGTAACCAAAACGCCCCAATACTCCCTACCACATATGGGTTCACTGAACTCGCATCACATGGATGACATATTGCCCGAGGCTGGAATAAGCTAGGCGCCCGGAAGACCCTACTCATTGCCGAGCGCCGTAAGCGTTTCCCGAACGTGCGGCTCTTAAGTTTCTTGTTTACAATCATGCTACTTCAGCAGGCACAAAATAATGTTAACAAATATTCCTTGCCCACAGGCGATTCCTAGGAAAGAAAACACAATGACGTAACGTTAAATTAAAACCCATCGCTTTACCACACAATAACTTATAATGCAAGCACAACCTCCCAGACATAATTTAGAATGCCTTTCAAAACGGAATTTGAAAAAAAAA
>NW_019740705.1:0-10929 GCF_002891405.2 Cryptotermes secundus | reverse complement strand
ACATGGCGGGAAGGCATGACATCATCCAAGAACCATAACATGGCTCACGTGAAACGTAACATACATGGAATATTTGTAATTAGGAAAGTTGAAGGTGGGGAAACTTGAAAGAAAATTCTGTTTCAATCAGAGATACATATTGTTGTGCCGCAGGGGGTCGTGGCCTACTCTCTCCCTCGGGGCACCAGTAGGTATCTCTCCCCAACCCCGGGACTCACAAGGGAAGGTAGTACAGGTTTCACATAATGCAGTTTCACAACAATACATCACTAAAGCAGAAATGAGTATATATTATAAATGTGTTGATTACAACAAAAGCAAATGAAAATGGATGCCTTGTGGCTCCAGTTCTTGTAGCGTGTCCTATCCCCTTCCTCGTCTTCCTGTGCACAAACAAAGGTAACAATATCTAAAGCGACCTTAGTCTAGTGATTACATAGTTCAAATGAAAGTCCTATATTCTGAAATACATCGAGCGCTCCGGAGTGGTGATAGCCTCCGTCCTACTTGTCTCAATTCACCTACAACATGTAGCTTACCCTGTCCCTGCTGGCCTTCTCCTTAATTCTCTCTCTACTTCCAACTAATGTTCCCTAACTTAGCCTAACCTATTACAAAATAGTAACTTCAAGACGAGTGACCTGTCACTTCTCTCTAGTGACCTGTCACGTCGTCGGGTGACCGACCATTGGCAAGTACTCACGTGCCCCCTTCGTGGGTAACAACTATGATCCCATCTCTCGCGGTTCCTGGGTCAAAGATGCCCCTCGCGATTCCGCGACGTCGTGCCCCACGGGCTCGAAATCGTACTCTCTGGCGTCTGGCGACACTCGTCCAGTCTTAGCGCTCCCCGCCCCTGGTCCCAGGGTTCTTATACCATCTGGATCCGTGGGCGTGCTTCCGTCCTCATGGACGCATTGGGAATCGGCGATTCCCATTGGCTACATTCCCTATGGTTCTTAAAACTTGCCTATATTTGGTCTTTCCTGACTGCCTCATACTGTGTCCCACATGATGGGAAGTGGCTGACTAACGGAAATGAATAATCGGGAATAACAGGATACATGAGCCAGCTCGATTTCCGTAGTTCGTTTCATCATTCTAACTCACCCATAAATTCATATCTGCTAAACCTTAATATTATAATTTAAACATCAAAATCAAGTTTCAAAAATCCTGGGCACAACACTGCCCCCTCCTTAAATGGAAATTATAACTTCCTAAAGGTAAATTTCCATCTTACCTTAAAATTTTAACTAGTAATTTTTCTTTAAAACTAACAATTACAATTTCGTATCCTTCTTACATAAAATTTTCTTAAAACGTCCAAACAATTTTAACAATTCACACACATCCTCTTTGTTTTGTCCATCAAGTCCGAACATCACTTAATTTTGTTTTACAAATTTAACACAATTTGCCATTAATCTCTCTCGTTCTTGGCTTCATTCGCAAGCTCGTTCAGTCCATATAGTAATTTCACTAATGTTATCACATGGTTCGCATTCTTGTGGCATTACACCCGTTGATCCAGGATGCTACTGCCAACAGCTGACGTTATCAGTCGCTTCCGGTGTCGTAGTCTCGCTGGTCTGGCGAAGTGTATCTGTTCTGCTGTGAGGTGCTGTAGCTCGCTCGTACTGATGTGTAGATGTTGCAGGATGTGACGTCCTTTCCCTCTTCCTCTGTCGTTCATGTTCTCTAGGTGATAAAAGCAGTCGGTTAAAATAAATATATTGCAAATACCATGTGTACAGTTACCGGTGATATAATTTTCCAGCAACCTTAGGTCGTTAGTCAAAGGGCATAACTTCATGCTAGTCAAAGTTTTAAACGGTCGTTGCCAAACTCTATTTTAAAATAACTTAAAAGTTTCTGGGTGGTTGGTTTTTTTCTTTTTTTTTTGTCTTTCCATCTTCTATCTTTGGTGTCCTAGCTTTGCGTGTCACGATGGTTAAGTTCAGCAGCCACACAGTCTGCAGCTCAGCTCAGCTCAGGTTGCACACCCGCGTAATCCTTGTCCTACGATGCTTCTCTTGGAGACCATCCTTCGGCGCCAATTGCTATTGGTCACAAGTAGTGGTTCGCTCCTTCGGCAACATCGGCTTCCAGATCGCTGCTTCGATTGTTCCTGTAACTTGTTCATTGTGATTTAGTATCGGTCATGTCGTTTCTCCTTCTCCTCCTCCTCAGTTCCTTGGGCATCTCGTACTGGCGAGGGCAGACTATTGTTTAAATTAATCAATTCACCATAAAATCTAGCAATTTACTCATTGTAATCAAATATAAATGTTAATCCCATCATACTTTCCTTTCTTAAACGCCAAATAATCTGTTCCTATCCCGCAAGCCTGCCGTCATCCAGCGTAAGTAGCCTTGCTCATGGTTGGTCACTTACATCTTTGTTAGTTTATACTGTCCTTTAATTAATGCTTGCTGCAAAAGTCATGGCAGCTTAATTCCATCAAAATTTACACTTACCCTAAGTTTAACATATAGCCGTACATTACACAGCAATAAAGCAATAAATGATATGATTGAGTATAAATCATCTATGTACAGGTAATGCACTACCTTAACCTTTCTTAATTCATAAGTAATTTTAAACAACCACAACTCCTCTCACATTCCTCATTACAATACAATGTAACTTCATTCATCTCCCTACAATTTGCTTCTTACTTCACTCCATCATAACTAACGTGTAACATCTATTGTTTCATCAAATTAAGTTGAGTTGGGTAAGTGGTCTTTCAACATTTAATCATCGTTTATTCACTTCTCATTATCCTTTACTCCAGTCAAGTCTTCAACGAATCAGGTAGCCGTTGCTTCAGCAATTTTGTCAAATATCCCTTACATTCCTTGCTCCCTTAACAAGTAAATCAATATTTCATCACTCCCATATTAGTGTATTGACTTTTCCAAATTTCCCATGTAATTTCGTCATAGCATTCATTCATTCATTATCCACCCTTGTGTTTATTTTCGTTCAGTATTTACTCATTTCCTCCATTACAATTTATTTCATTTTCCCAAACATTAACTGTATCTCACATACAAAATAAATAGCAAATTTAGTTTCTCCCAGTGTTTTCCTATTCGCCTAATAATATATTCACCCCTAATTCCAATTATCAAATCATCAGTAAAATTTCATCAATAATAATTCACTTCCTCCCCTCTTTTAAGTTCATATTACCCTTTAAATGTAATTCCTAAACTTTATGTTATTCATTTACCGTAAAGGTATAACTCCATTATTACCGTAACAGTTTCGTAATTCCAAATAAAGTCATCCTTATGTCGTTGTCCTTCTCTAAATTTAAAATCCACGTCACCCGTGTAGTCAACCATACTATCTTTCGGCACACCTACCTTACACAGTTTTAGTTTCTTCCTGACTGTTTCATATTTTAAATTACATTATTTTCTTTTCCCAAATCGTTTTATTCTTGATTCCTTAATTTTCATTCCCCCTTTATTTACTAATTACTAAGTTTCACTTTAATTTCGTCAACGTAATGTTACATTCCATCATCACAATTACTAATAAAACTATAATTCCAAAATAAACAAATTTCCCTTACCTACCTTATCCACACTAAAATTTTTTTTTACTAAAATACTTTTCCCACACATCCATATTTAACTCCATCCAATCAAAATGTAAAAACCCAAAACATAATGTTCACCCCGTATGTATTTCGCACTAACCATACAAATCAACCTTTCGTAACTGTCAATCCACTGTTATCCAAAATAACCAATACTATCAATTTTCGTAACTCCCAATATAATGTCTCTACTTTTGTTTCAATATTTTTACCCAAAATTAATAAACACCTCGAAATCCATAAAATTTTCCAAAATTTTCATCTTTAATTATAACAAAATATTACTATTAATACTTAATATAAACAACCAAAACACATCTCACTAACACCGTTTCATCTTATTAACATTTCCCACCATTTAATAAATTTTAACATATAAGTACACGTAATCAACTCCAGTAGTGTCAAAACAATTCCCGTAAGTAATTTCATTACTAAATCAAATTACGTAAGTTTCCTTCCTTACCCCATTATTTCCGCAGTAACATCGTGTCACCAATTTTGTTGTGCCCCCAAGGCTGGGGTAGCACCAATCCCTAATGGGCCCGTGAATAACTCTTACCGGCTTAAAAAGTGCCGGGTGAATAAAACACACAAGTACAAAATACATTGAGGATATATTACTTCGCTCCCTCTCTCTGTCTCTGTCTAAAGGCTAACTAATACATGAAAAGAAATCTGACTAAAACTTACAGTACAGGATATTCAGTCCTTGGCCTATCGCCTCCTCCTTAACGGAGTCCTACTCATTCAGTCCTTCAGTTCACAGTTCTGAGTGTTCTAGTTTATCACTGACAGTGTTTCGACAAAAAGCAAGTACTCACTTGAACAGCATAGTAGACACAGAATGGCGGATCTGGCTGGTCCCTTCATGGTCGGCACTGTCACAAAGTTCGGTAACAAAAACTACGCCCCAAAGTCTTCCTTGGGCATGCTTCGGTGCCTTCGGCAAATACGTCAATAAATATTTTAACAAGGTGTGGGCTAGGGCCTTCCATGGCACTAGCATACAGCTAACGATTCAGCCTAATCACTTCGGTGGTTATCCGTGTACTAACTCTCAAGTTAGTTGCTCATACGTAACCGATTCTCAACCGTCCTTAGCATCCGCGACTTGAACGCAGTGCAGTCGTTCCACACACCCATTACATTATTAATATAAACGTGTACTAATATTTCAAATCAAAATAAGTCTAATTAATTAAATTTCATCACGTCCCCAACAAATTTTCTTTTACTATTCTATAACCTTTAAATCCCACTAAAATTTCATACTAACCCATTTTCCTCCTAAATGTAAACAAATTCCATTTTACATATAAACTTATTATTATCAATGGTCATTCTCAATTTCCTGTAACCCTTCCTACAATCTCTTGGCAGTGCTGCATGGTAGCTTCACGAGTGAATGTGTCACCCGCGTTATCGTTAGTAACTTCCGGTCTCCTTCTGCAGTGACGGAAGTAATGTAATGCGATAAACAATTCACGTCCATATATTTTCCTGCTAATTTTAAGTTCAAGTCCACGCCTATTTTAACAACTGTACAACCGTATCCAACAACCAAAATAAAATACCCAAATGTGTTTATATTACAATAATCTGTTATTCAAACCAATGGTAAGTCACGAAAATCGAAAGTTAATAAATCCCTACACTTATCAACTCATCATGCGTCTTTCTATAAAAATTTTAACCATCTAAATTTTAAACACTGTTAAACACTGGTGTTCACGGCCTTACCCAATATTCAATGCTCACAAAATAGTAGTAATTTGGTCACACAAAGCTTCATATACTTCTCTACGTAACATTCAACACGCGACATCGTTCAACCTTAAACTCAACATTCATTCCCTTGTCCCTACACAACAAAGCTTACAACTCCCATGTAACAAGGTACAATTTCGCATGTAACACTCCACGCAAAATAAAATTCTAAAAATCTCATCCATCAAATGGTCGTATCATCAAATGTGGAAACAGTAGTCATCTTAATAATCGCTACGTCCCACGTATGTCAAGTTTTCCAAGTTTTATCCAAAACAAGTAAGTTCAAAAAATCTCTCCCAGCATGCTCGACGGCACGCCTCTAGTCGGCACACAACAAAAAGGGGGGGGGGGATAGTTGGTATTCCAAGCCGGGTTATTAACCCAATGGCGTGTTAGCATTTTCTCACACATTAATGCAATTAATGGAGGTCGTACGGTTAATCCGTGTCGACAGGCGTCCCTGTCGCGCCTCACAATAATTTTGTTAACATTAGTATAGTCTTCTATCACCACGTCAATCTCTCGTTACTTTCCAGGTTTACTTAATCCGTACTCTCTGGTACACATTGCTCTTTTCCCCGGGGGACATTCGTTCCCCGTGTCCTCTCTCCCTACCTGTATTTCCCGCCAGATCCCGGGTGTTTCCCAGTTGGGAATCTGACTCCCCGATCGGCCGTTTCCTTCCTTCCTATGTCGCGGCTAGCTCAACCTGCAATCATGGAAGAGGCCCACTGTCGTGGTTCGGCCCATCGTGTCCTCCCCTCAATAACAATAAGCACGTAGTTCATAAATTTTCCTAGTGTCCCAGTTATTGAGTTATTAAAATACGTCCTTTTTCTTTGGACAACCGTGGCTAATTATCTCCTACATCCGTGCACGTCTGATTCTCCTGGGTTTTCCCTGCCAGTCAGTTCTTCCTCACATAGGTGAGTTAATTATTTTCCTATCCCCTTATCATTGTTAACTAATTTTTCCTGAAAGCACGCCTGACTCATAGTCCAAGTCATGCACGCGATCAGTGGACCTAAATTTCCACACTAATCCTTATCTCCCCGCGGATATCACAGTGTTGTGACGTTAAGCGACACACCACTCGGCGTTAACGACGTTCCAGGTGTTTATTCACCTGCCTCTCAGTAAGCGAGAGAGAGAGACGGTTTACCCGAGGGCTATAGCGTTCCAGACATCATAGTCGGCACTTCCCGAGTTCAACCCTGGGATGGGCCATTCTCGCCTGCTCACGCGGCAGCGCCGTCAGCGGGGTGCGCAGTCCCGCGTTCGACGTTCCCTGCAACGGGCAGCGTTGGTGGCGATGCGCTCGCCACCGTTCGTCCTCCTAGCCTGACAGTGACATCGCTCCCCTGTCGGGGTGAGCGCAATGGTCCGCAAACCGACTCTTACCTCCCTATTACTGCGAGTATCACCCCCCAACTTGTTCATTATACCAAATTATTACTTCACAATATTATTGTCTCACCAACTCATCACTCTAAATTTTACACCCACAATTTTACTAACAATACCCCTTGTCACACAGTCTCACAAGTTAATTCACATGTACACCAAATTTAAAATTTAATTTACACTTATGCCCGTTCTCATAGTCCTAATTGGTAAAACACTTCCTCCTACCTTTCCTCCAGGCGGAAGTTCTCGTTGTCCCTGCAGATTATCAACCCACAGTGGTGAAGCCGGCGGGGTTTTTGCCGCTGTCCCTTCCGGACTCCCTTCTCTCTCGCTCGACTGTCGAGCGGATTGGGCCTCCTCTGGGCCGTCCCGATCCCGGTGCCAAAGCTCGTAACAGTGGTAGCATTGCAGAACCAAGGGGTGGACCTCACCGGATGGGACCCTTGGTTTCACCCCTGCTCCGGGACCTAACCCCTTAGGACATTCCCTACTCCTAGCTCCTGGGGCTGGGCGCGATTCCCTTGAAGGACCAGTTCCCCTAGGACGTCGATGATCTTCCCCGAACCACCAGCCGGAAAAGTCGAGGTCAGGGTCCTGGCGACAGTCACGCGCATAATGTCCAATCTTTCTACATCGAAAAAACCTACCAGCCTTCTTCTGCTTGGGTAGTCCGCGACTCCTTCTCCGCCCTTGGGGAGAATCGCTACCTCTAACGTAATCTCGCTGCTCCTCTGCTACCTTAAGGGCTTCCAACTCCGCTCTTAATGCCTCCACCTGAGCCGGAAGGGCTTCCAGTCCTCTCTGAGCCATTGTCAATGCTCGACTAAACAATAACCGTTGTGACCACTCCCTTTCCCAACTTAAATTTGTTATCCACAAGTTTCTCCTTAATACCCTAACGACCCTGGGTGGCGAGAGTCACTTACATGCACTCTTCTCACCTGTCGGCGTAAGTCCCGCAATTCGGGCAGAATTACAGTTTATCCCGCAGCTGCCACCAGTTTTGTTGTGCCGCAGGGGGTCGTGGCCTACTCTCCCCCTCGGGGCACCAGTAGGTATCTCTCCCCAACCCCGGGACTCACAAGGGAAGGTAGTACAGGTTTCACATAATGCAGTTTCACAACAATACATCACTAAAGCAGAAATGAGTATATATTATATATGTGTTGATTACAACAAAAGCAAATGAAAATGGATGCCTTGTGGCTCCAGTTCTTGTAGCGTGTCCTATCCCCTTCCTCGTCTTCCTGTGCACAAACAAAGGTAACAATATCTAAAGCGACCTTAGTCTAGTGATTACATAGTTCAAATGAAAGTCCTATATTCTGAAATACATCGAGCGCTCCGGAGTGGTGATAGCCTCCGTCCTACTTGTCTCAATTCACCTACAACATGTAGCTTACCCTGTCCCTGCTGGCCTTCTCCTTAATTCTCTCTCTACTTCCAACTAATGTTCCCTAACTTAGCCTAACCTATTACAAAATAGTAACTTCAAGACGAGTGACCTGTCACTTCTCTCTAGTGACCTGTCACGTCGTCGGGTGACCGACCATTGGCAAGTACTCACGTGCCCCCTTCGTGGGTAACAACTATGATCCCATCTCTCGCGGTTCCTGGGTCAAAGATGCCCCTCGCGATTCCGCGACATCGTTCCCCACGGGCTCGAAAGCGTACTCTCTGGCGTCTGGCGACACTCGTCCAGTCTTAGCGCTCCCCGCCCCTGGTCCCAGGGTTCTTATACCATCTGGATCCGTGGGCGTGCTTCCGTCCTCATGGACGCATTGGGAATCGGCGATTCCCATTGGCTACATTCCCTATGGTTCTTAAAACTTGCCTATATTTGGTCTTTACTGACTGCCTCATACTTTGTCCCACATGATGGGAAGTGGCTGACTTACGGAAATGAATAATCAGGAATAACAGGATACATGAGCCAGCTCGATTTCCGTAGTTCGTTTCATCATTCTAACTCACCCATAAATTCATATCTGCTAAACCTTAATATTATAATTTAAACATCAAAATCAATTTTCAAAAATCCTTGGCACAACAATATATTAAGCCTCATAATTTCCTCATAACTTACACTTGAAAGCCACAAAGAACACAAATTTGAGGTTACATTTAAGTGTTATAAATCATATATTGTAAGCAACAATAGTCATGTTCCCATTTATTATTTTCATTGGAATGATGGAATTCGAGAATGTGAAATACGCCTGTCAACAAGATTAAGACTGTATTTAATGATATAAAGAAATCTGATATATTAATCTTCACCAGTTCAGTACTGGGCAGAACAATATGGCAGAAATAATAACATATTAGAAGAAATAAAATGAATACTGAAAATCTGGTATCTTTTTCACATTCCAGTTCAGTAATGGAAAGGTTTACATGGCAAAAGTAACAAATCTTACAAAAGAATGTAATGAATACTGAAAATCTGGTATATATTCATCTTCCAGTTCAGTATTGAATATGATTATATAGCAAAAATTAATAATATATGTTAAAGAAATGCAATTACTATTGAAAATCTTATGTTCATGTTCACCAGTCCAGTACAGGTAGCATTATATGGCAAAAGCAAGAGAAGGAATACACCTATAACAACAGAAGTGAATAACAATGTAATGAAAATGAAATAGGTAAAGAAATTACATAAATAGTCCTACCCACATTCAATCCTGATACTGATTCTGCTTCTCAGAGTTTCACACTGAGGTGGATAACCTGAACTTTGCAAGTCAATTATGAAGTAATGCCTCTTCATTCTTACCTACACATAAAGAAGACCAATGTGTGTCAGAAAAAGATTTCCCATATACTTGATTGAAATATAATTTCTTGATGATAAAGGCCAGAATGAACTCCGACCCAGTGAAGTTCTAATATTCTGAGACGTAGGAAACATGTTTGCACAGAGGCGAAGAGTTGGAGCTCAAGTTCAAAATAAGTTTCGGGTATGTAATCGAACTGTGGTTGACCATGTTATCATTCACTGCAACATGTTTGCAAAGCAGGAAAGAGATGCATCTCAAGTTCAAAGTAGGTTTCTTGTGCGTAATTGAACTGTGTATGACGATGTTATCATTCGCTGCGTAGTAGTTGCTGTTGCTGCACTGCAACCGCTTGTCACCAGGGATACTTTCTCCAACTTACGAAACATTTAATGATGCTCATGTGACTAGTTGGCACACATATTTTTCCAGTAATTTCATAACTACTCTCTGTCAATTTCCAGGGCTGGTATGGGCAGGCAAAAGTGAAGAAGCATTACTTTCATAATGACTTACTGATGAGACAGTATCTTCATCTTTTGCGTGTGAAGGTACTCAAAACCCACCCCTTTTAGTGTCCTCCACACATGCTGGGCAGCAGTGATGTCAATCAGCCACCCATTCTCTGAAGGAGGAGGATGAAGAAAGGCAGGTTTGCCATCCTTGAGGAAGATCCAACTCTTTATCCCCATACTTGCCTTTTTCCAGAGCTCTATATGGGGACTGTTGTCACTGAGTGGTCAACGCAGTGTTTAACCTCGGCCAACACCTGTTCCACCATTGAAACTATCAAAGAGGTTGTCGACCTCCTCAACAAACACAGCTGTTGCCATGTATTCGTTGCTGCACCAACCTGAATGGGGGGGGAACAGAAGTTAGTGTGCCTCCTTACGTTGTGAATTACAGTTTGTTTACATTGGAAAATAATACATTACTTTAAAAAGGCCTAACGTTATACAAAACTTGTATATTTCATTACATTATTCCTCATATTAAAATCTTTGCCACCTAATTCACCTTAATTATATCACTGATAGTGTCGACTGTCTTTCAAATATTTCTTAATTATCCTAAAAACAGTATTTGTGACATATTCTACATAACTTGTATATTGATATACAGTTTCAGAAGTCAATTCAAATCAGACGATAATAACGTTTGTTTGATTACAACTGGGTTCTGGGGCAGTAACTTTGAAAAGTAGTCCTCATTATTAGTCACTTCATTCATAAAAGAAACATATAGTGCTTACCTGTAGCGACTAGATCAATGAGGTTTGCTGCAACAGTATGGCTCATGACCTCTGCAGCCAAGGGCACATTCATTGAGCTCTGTGCTGTGGGGTTCAG
>NW_019740704.1:0-851 GCF_002891405.2 Cryptotermes secundus | reverse complement strand
TAGATAGGAACCTCAATTACCAAATTGAGAATGACATAAGTGACACTGCTCAAAAACCAATCACACCAATGTGAAGTTTGTTGGTCTTCTCTGGAGACATGACAAGCCATGGATTAACAGGTGGGTAAGGGACGTTAATATTCGACTTGAGCGATCACTTATGGGGATAGGCATGACTCACAATGATGGGATTGATGTCTCTTCAATAATGAGGAATGAGCATACTGTCAATGGTCTGCATCTTAATCCTCGAGGCAAGGACAAACTCACATGACTCATTGCAGAGAGCTTTAAGGGCAGACACATTCCAGTTGTCATGGGTGTTCAGAATCCTTTTTTAGGTTAAAGAGTGCAAGTAAGGTCTACCAAGTAAAAGAAATTGCAAAAGAAAATAATCCTTCAGCTAGTAATAAATGCCAAGAAACAGAAACAAAAAAAGGAAAGAAAGCTCGATAAAATCGATACAAAACAAAGTACTAAGAGTGTTCCATCAGAATATAAGAGGACTGAGAAATAAATCGAATTAATAAGCTTCATGGAGTCAAGTCTCCCGCACATACTGTGCCTTACTGAACATCACATAAAGCAGCTGGTATTAGAACATTTTCACATAGAAAATTATAATTTAGGAGCTAGATATTGTAGACAAACGCTAGAGAAAGGAGGCGTGAGTATTTTTGTACATAAAAACGTGAAATTTACTAAAATAAATTTAGAAGATTATTGCAAAGATCAGGATCTAGAAGCCTGTGCTTTAAAGTTAGACTCTACTTTTTCTGATATTTGTATACTGACTATATATAGAACCCCATCTGGGAATTTTGATCAATTCTTAGATTAGAAACCATCCT
>NW_019740703.1:0-165 GCF_002891405.2 Cryptotermes secundus | reverse complement strand
GCCAAGCAAAGCAAGCAAGCAATCAATTCAAAGCAAGCAAGAAAGCAAGAAACTCAAAGCAAGAAAGGAACGCAAAGCAACCAATTAAGCAAGAAACAAAAAGCAAGTAAAGCAAGCAATGAACGCAAAGCAAGCAAGCAGGCAAGCATGCAAAAAGGCAACGCA
>NW_019740702.1:0-1426 GCF_002891405.2 Cryptotermes secundus | reverse complement strand
TTTCTCCGAGTACTATCATCTATCACCTATCATCTGGGGTTGGTATAATAGGCCAGTAGTGGTCGCAGTGTAAGGGACGTAGTCCCGCCCACAAGCAATAAAAATATGTTACCAAGTTAATTTTGGGCCCTCCAAATTTGTTCTTTCCAAGACGTTTCATCACAAAAATTCAGTATGCATTTCCAAAACTAAAGTAACTTTCTATATTCAACTTCCATAATGTTAGGTGCCTTGCGTAAACCACGAAACTAATTGTTTTAGACTATCCTAAATTGTTAATTTATTTCGTTCTTCTTAGGCCCAAATATTTTTCTAGGCATATGGAGTCCCGCCCTAAATGTAGGAAATCGCGCTTCGTTCACGCACTCTGATCTTCGGTGTAGTGAGAAGAGACTCGAAGAGAGCAAGAACCTGCGCTTGAAGAATGTATTCTTCTCTTCATGACATTATGTATCATTGTTGTTCCCGTTACTTAGAACACGAATAAATGCACTGTAAATGTTTGCTTGTCTTTACTTATAACTCTCACTTAGTTGCGAAAAATTCTAACTGGTGTTAAATGCAATACTGAGCTGCATAGGAGACTACTGTACACATGGCCTTCATTTATATGCAGTAAGCTTGGAGCACAACGCAGTGACTCCACGCTCAACAATGCTTATTGCGGTCACAATTGCGTGCCTACTGGTAGCCACTATGAGCCTATCAGATGAGCCTATCAGTGGAAAAATTTTAAACAGACAACGTCGATTCCTGGTATTCGGCGCTGGCGCAATTCTTCAGGTAGGTTCCAGTATACGTACACTTAGACGGATTTCAACAGGTAGATGCAGAGTAATTCTAAGTTACTGGCGGTCATTCAATTTATAGTCCACTTACACCAAGACAACAGTTTAGAATTACCCTATATAGACCGCACCATAGCTCAAGCGGTTAGTCGCTGGCTTCCAACCCCGGCGGCCCGGGTTCGATCCCGGGTCTGGTGAAGTAGGATTTGTGGTGGACAAAGTGACCCTGGGGAGGGTTTTCTCCGAGTACTTCGGTTTCCCCTGCCATTCTTCATTCCACCAAATTCTCCATCTTCATAATCACCCGGGGAAGGTGCAATGCAGGTACAATAGGCCAATCAGTGGCCGCCGTGCCGAGTGGAACCAGTTGGACTCCACCCCACTAAGCGAATATATACGCACACATGTATGACTATTGTGAGTATTTATTTTAAGTCAAGTGCTTCTTGGTATGAATCAAGAAAAAGCAAAAGATTTTAGATTCTGAAAACTCATGTTAAGAAGGTTTCTAGTTTCTTAGGTATGTAGGAGTGTGGTCCCTTAAAATTCAACCGACTTTTCGGAAGGTCATATTGCCTTCATTTTCGAGGTTAAAGAAAAAGTCAGCCTGAAGCGGTTAACAGTTGAAGATGTAGGCG
>NW_019740701.1:191-403 GCF_002891405.2 Cryptotermes secundus | reverse complement strand
CGTGAATTTATTTGTAGCGTGACACACAAAACACGCTACAGTATTTTCCTGCACCTGAAAACCTCAGTTGACTTTTGTTCTAATGAGTGTACACTTCTGAGTTGTGGAGAACCCAATGTTTTGGAGCAATATATATTTTCCATATTCAGGATGCGAAGAGTAAACATAGCAAGAAACCAGCAAATGAAGGTGGCAAGCTCAGCTCATTTCAG
>NW_019740701.1:0-118 GCF_002891405.2 Cryptotermes secundus | reverse complement strand
CCAAAAGATGCACTGTTTCTTAGATACTGCAGGGAGAACTTCATAGCCAACATGAATCTAGTGTTTATATTTCTCTTGTCGATTCTCATACAAGACCCACTGGATTATAGGTTGCACT
>NW_019740700.1:0-1494 GCF_002891405.2 Cryptotermes secundus | reverse complement strand
TGCTTAGTGTTTCATTATTACAGGCCAAGGAAACCCCAACAATAATTGAGAATGACAGAGCTGGGAAATACACAATATATCGTGACGTGGATGGCGAAACAGGAAGTAGGTGTCGCGTGAACTCTGCGTTCTCGCGAGGGAAGTCACATACCTCCACTCCTTCAATTATTACGCACCGCTCGGTAAACACACTCCCACCCCCGGTGACATAACAGCATTTGAGCGGCTGCTACGTTAACAGGTCAGTTAACACTCCACCCCCCATCGGTACGTAAGAGAGGTCACCGGTTTTAACACGGGGCAACAGGGAACGGTATAGAAGGCCGACTGAGCGGTGTGTGATATTAGGAGTGACACAGTGTGGATCGTGAAGTCGCCGAGAACAGTGGAAGTAACTGTGATACTGCCGATGGCAGCAGTCGTGAAACTGTGAATTGTGTAAATGTAAGAGCGAGTGTTCTTGATCTAGCGAATTTATTGAACACTTGCTCATACATTTACACAATTCAGTTTCACAACTACTGCCATCGGCAGTATGACAATACTTCCAATGCTCTCGGTGACATCACGATCCACACTGTCACTCCTAATCACACGCCGTTCAGCAGACCTTTTTCACCGTTCCCTGTTGCCGTGTTAACAGCGGTGACCCCTGTTTGGTCACCTCGGAGGGCGAGCGGAGTGTTTACTGGCCTGTTACCGTAGCAGCGGCATCTATGCTGCAACGTCACCGCGGGGGGAGTATTTACCCAGCGTTGCGTAAATATGGAAGGAGTGGGGGTATGTGATGTCACTCAGGACTTTGCAGAGTTCACGCGACCCCTACTTCCTGTTGCGCCATCCACGTCACAGTATTTACAGGATGTCCCAGGAGGAATGTGCCTTACTTCGGGAGGGTGTTCCTTATGTTAAAATATGCCGATATAACCCAAAATAGCTATGTTCAAAGTTGAACAGTTACGGAGATAATGGCCTGAGATAAGTGTGGTCTTCAGGCGGGTCCACGCACTGTACCTGTCAGCTGACATACCTTATCGATGTTTGTCCTTCAGTGTGATGATGACGGCTCACACTAGCCGCATACACTTGCATACCAGAATGTGTTTCGTTAGTGTTTGCCATTCATGTGTCATGTATAGTGCTTGGAACCCTAACGACAACTATGACATTGTGTGCGTTTTTTTTTTTTTTTGTAGTTCAATTTATTGGCTTCATGTCACTTAACAAGTTAGTTTGTTACGTACATTATTAACATTAGAGAAACCACATATTCCTTCAGGTATTAATATGTATCAACAAGTGTGTAACACCTATCAAAGGTTCACAATTCTCTGGCAATTATCTCCGTAACCGTTCAACTTTGGACATAGGTGTTTTGGGTTATATTGGCATATTTTAACATAAGGAACACCCTTCCGAAGTCTGGCACATTCTTCCTGGGACATTCTGTATATAATTTGGCGCATTGCCTAGAGACAGCGATGCTTAACAACT
>NW_019740699.1:0-680 GCF_002891405.2 Cryptotermes secundus | reverse complement strand
ATCACAGTTACACTGCTTTTAATATGGATTGTCAGATATCAGATACCACATTACTGTCAGTTTGCATCAGCAGCCAGGCAGATTTGTTCAGAAAAATATTGTAATGTTGAACATTTGTTAGTAGACAAAATATAATTTTGGTAGTAGCCAATACTTCCAGTTTTCCATACTTGTCTAGTTGGTGGGAATAGAAAAATGGAATGAGTGCATGCCATAACTTAAAATGAGTGAAGTTTTTAGGACCCAAGCGATGCTTAAGCATTTGTCAAATTCTGACAGAAATACGTTGGAGTCAAAAATCCTTAAACCCTTGTAAGCGTTAAATGGAGTGGAGGAATATCTAATTAAGATACTCCTATTTTTCAAATATAACCAATCACTAAAATTTAAGGATGTGACAGAGCAGAGACGCTGAGGAAACAAGGACTTGAAGGTCCAAGTAGAAACCAGTTGTTGAAGGCAGTCACACAACAGGACTCATAAGAACTAGACGTGAAAAGTCACACACCAGGACTCGTAAGAACTAGACGTGAAAAGTCACACACCGGGACTCAAATCTCTGCAACACGAGACATCACTGTAGCTTTTGCGTGTTCATTGCAAGATCTGTTCCATTGCATCTCAGTTCATAAAACGGCGTCGCAAAGCACCCACAACAGCAAAATCCTTGGAGATTTTCT
>NW_019740698.1:407-475 GCF_002891405.2 Cryptotermes secundus | reverse complement strand
ATCGTATGTTTAGTACAGTTATGTAGTCGGCTTATACCAGAATGCACGGTCAGCCATGTTACGTCAGC
>NW_019740698.1:0-165 GCF_002891405.2 Cryptotermes secundus | reverse complement strand
AACCGTTCAACTTTGGACATAGGTGTTTTGGGTTATATCGGCATACTTTAACATAAGGAACACTCTCCCGAAGTTTGGCACATTCCTCCTGGGACACCCTGTATATGTTATGAAATTCCTAAGGACTTACCCGTTGTTTTTTCTTCAACCTTGAATCATGGTGAT
>NW_019740697.1:89032-99496 GCF_002891405.2 Cryptotermes secundus | reverse complement strand
TGACATTAAAATGTATCAAATTTACAAATAGCGTTTAACATTCACGCAAATTACATAAACTTAGTATGCGATTGGAACTTATTCCAGTGCTGTGGTTGCCAGTTGCCTTGGTGTACCCTCGGCCTTAAAGTTCTTAATCACTTGTGAATGCCCGTCAGTCTGTATGAAAGCTGAATTAATCGTCTTGGATGGGAAGCCGTGTATTCTGGTATATCTTCAAGCCTGTAACCAGTACTCTTCACTATGTCTGTAGGATATTAGGTTCTCACAGCGGGGGGGTATGAGATATACCATCTTCTGTGATTTAACATAGTGTAGTCCGCTGAAAATCAACCGAGGTTTCAAAGAAACATCACATCCATCTTCAGGTTCTAAGTAGCTGTGCAAGATACCAACGTGAAAGTAGATTATGCCACCCTGCAGGTAGAAAGAAGAGTCTACTTTCACGCTGGTATCTTGCGCGGCTTATTTGACCCGCAAGATGGAGTCAATATGTTCCGGCAAAACGTCGGCTGTCTTTCAACAGACTACACAACTTTATATCCAACAAGATAGTACTCTTCACTGTGTGTATCTTACAATCTCTTTTTGGTTCATCACACTGATAATTTTTTACTCCAAAATCAAAATATATAATCTTTATCATTGAAAGGTAAACAAAATATTGTCTTTACATGAGCGGCTGACAACAAAAATTATTCAGGACAATTCTCGAGACTTTAGGGGGCCTAAGGCAGATTTATGTACTTATGGACTAAGCAAACGGCACCTACTTGTAATTCGCGGCTTTCAGCATTTTTAGCAGGTTAAGGCAAGTTGTCCCTGTGTCTAATTAAGCACGACGTCAGGAAGGTGTATGGGGGAGTAGTGGTGTTGCTCCACACGTCTTAATCTTTGCAGGAGATGAAGGTGAGTGGCCACGCTCCAGCTACAACTTCCCCGGAGAAACGAGTCTGTACTAACAATCAGATAGGATGCCGCGTGAGCCCCAGAAGCTTATTCAGACGGGGCTATTTAGTTCACAGATGAGGAAATGGGGCTATGCCAAGATCCTATTCATTAAACATTTGGTCTTCTGGGATGATACTGTGTATATCTGTGGATGGATACTGACTTTACGAAGGAATATGTTGCATTAATTTTCAGGGTTGAAGTGTGTATGTTCATGAATTACGTAGGCAGGTTAGGAGGAAGATGGTCATGTGTCCTATGGAGAAATGTTGACAAAACAAGCCTGATATGTCCAACGGAAGAAACGGGCGGTAAATGGCCATTTTAGGGACACACAAGTTTACGGGCACACGTGGGAAACGGAACAGTGAGAAGAGATTTAATTTTGTGGCAGCACGTTCTCTGAAACGTCCAATCCACCTACAAATCTACATGATGTCATAAGAGAGACAAATACAACTAACAACTGCTGAGTGAAAACCCGAAAACTTATATCCTATAATAAATAGGACATAATTCAGCTTAGCAATTCGTGTGTTTAATCTGTTCAATTTAATTATTTTTTAATTATATCAGACGGTATGTTTCATAGATCCCCAGATCTTATGCACTAATAGGTTATTTCACTTGATGTCCAGCAAAATTATTACGGAATGCAACATTTAACACTTGTGAAAATTTGCACGCGAATGCATTTTGCTATGACCAAAAAAAATTACTGAGAGAATAAGTAGGACTAACATGCACTAAATCAGTCACACCATATACGGGAAATGTTTTCGGCAACAGCTTCCTGCAAGTACGAACTTTATCAAAATTGCCTAATCTCCTTCATCAGCTAGCAACACAACATGACAATGGTGAGTGAATAGCCTACCACTGAGCACAAAGCGCCAATGAGTGGGACCACAATTAGGACAATGACCTTTTTTTTATTGCTAGTGAGGTGGGACTAACTCCCTTGTACTGCGGCCACTTGTGGCCTATTTTACCAGCCCCAGATAATAGGTGAGGGTGATTGTGGAGCAACTGGCAGAATGAAGATTGGCAGGGGAAACCTAAGTATTTGGAGAAAACCTGCTCCTGCGCCACTTTGTCCACCACAAATCCCACTTGACCAGACCCGGGTTCGAACCCGGGCCGCCTGGATGGGAAGCCAACAACTAACCGCTTAAGCTATGGCGCGGCCTTGACAGTGTCCCATAAACTTTTACCTAAATTGTCAGGGGAAGGTAATAGATTTTAAGAAGGGCACTGTCTCAGGATTAACATAAACATTCAATTTCTTCACGTGCACATTTTTGTAATATTTGTGGCGCAAGAAAATGTTGATGAGAAAGAATGAGAGATTGGGGACGTTTCTTCCATTGACATATACAAAACATTTTGTACCATTAGTACCTTACGAGCCGGGATAGCATAGTCGGTATATCGGCTGGTTATGAGGTATACGACCGATAGGTCGAAGTTCGACTCCCGATAGAGCCACGAATTTTCTCTTCTCTACTCTGGGGTCCACACAACTTCCTATCTAATGGGTACCGAGGGCTCTTCCCCCGAGGGTAAATTGGCCAGGGCGTGAAGCTAACCACTTACCTGTAACTAGTGCTGAAGTCAAGAAAATTTGAATCTATACACCCACTCCCCCACACGACTCCAGGGCGTAGTTCTTAAATTAGTTAAAGACAGGGACGTTACCTTATCTTTATCATTATTGTCTTTCCTGGTCTTTCCCGTCTCATAGGATTCTCGCTATTCCAAATGTGTTGCTTCTGAGGGTTGGATGTGAAATTGTTCATTGGCCACTGTGGGAGGTAGCGCATTGACGCACATAGTATTCTTACGAGCCTTACGAGTAAGTTACTTCCTCAAAGACGGCCAATGATAGAAAAACAGCCCAGTCCAAAACAAATTTTCAATTTTATTATAATGGGAAAATTTAATTATATCTATTGCCTTTAGGGAATTTTCGAATGGGCGGATGATTTTCTATCTCAATGTTGGTGTTGATGTGTACGAAATTTTTTAGGTCACAGACTAACAATGCAAAGGTAGAGATGGCAGAAGTCGTAGAGATGCTCAGTAGCTTCAGTAGCTTCAGTAGCGTAGTTACCGTGTTTCCCTTTCACCTATCTCAGTTGCGCCCCCTTTGTAGATATGGCAGCTACAGTATGCGCAAATGATGATTACGCAAGTTCAAATCCTTCCAGGGATTTGCTGCACGGTCAGCAGCGGTCGTCAGCATGCGGTTTCTACCCTCTGAGGTGTGACTTCAGCGTTACCAATTTTTGTTTCCCACCGTTGAAGTGCCTTTTTACGTGTCATTCGTCTGATTGATTTGGTGACCCAATTGAATGCCGTTTTACACGCTGGATCCCAGGTTTCTTGCCACAATTTTCGTAGCCTCTGCTTATATTTTATCAAACGATCTAGATCAGGTAGATCGTTGTTTATATCCGAAGGTGTAACTTTACTTGTCGACAACCTATATGCCGAAGCTTACATCCCAGAAGAGTGTAGTTTTTGTGCTCATTGCTGTGAAAAATGCCACATATTTGTATTTCATGTACAGCAAGACAGGTGGAAACTTTTGTATAGAAATTGTGTTGAATATCAGGGGCATAAACTTTTTTTTAACTAGTTTACTTTCCTGGCTTCATAACTTGTACACTTCTCCAAGTATAATTAGAATGATCAAGTCAAGGAGGATGAGATAGGCAGGGCATGTTGCACGAATGGGGGCAAGGAGGAATCCATATAGGATATTTGTGGGAAAGCCAGAAGGAAGGAGACTACTGGGAAGACCAAGACATAGGTGGGTGGAAGTATTAAAACGGACCTAGAGGGATATGGTGGGATGGTATGGATTGAATTGATCTGGCTCAGGATTGGAACCGGTGGAGAGCTCTTGTGAACATGGTAATGAACTTTGGGCTCCATAAAATGCTGGCAAGTTCTTGTGTGGCTGCACAATTGGCGGCTTCTCGAGAAGGGCGCACTCAGTGAGTGAGTGAGTTCACTTTCCTGTCACGCAGGGGGGGGGGGNAGACGGCCACAAAGCGGGGGGGGTGGAGACCCATTCTCGCGGCGGCTGGGGGGGGGGGGAGAGAAAAAAAAAACAACCAATTTTCAACTCTGAAGTATACTGAACTATGATTTCTAACAGTTGCAATTTTAAGTTTAATTCATGATTTCTATAAGTTTATGCATGTCTTACAGGCTGTAGCACTTTCTCACATAATCAGTATGGCAGACCAAGGTGATGAAACTTGTGAGATAAATTCTCTTGGGCATTGTTGCTTTCCATTTCTGCAACTTTTACCAAATATATTTGTGTTATTGTAGGGTAAAGCATTGCACTGAGGAGAATCTGCACCTAGTAAAACGCGTGGAAGCTCTGCAGACAGAAAACCAAACACTAGCAGCACAGGTGAAAAAAACTCCAGGCTGTGTTGTCCCATAGAGCAGCAAACACTGCACAAATTTTAAGGCTGAATCAGAGATTGTCTTCCAACTATAATGGCCAGAAGGATCAAGACCTCTCACAGCCAGAAAACAAAATGGCACCTCTTCCAGGTTAGACATGCAGAAAAAAATATTCTTAATTAAGTGAGCATGACTGAATTATTATGTGCATGAATGGATTTCTGTAGGCCACATTAATTTAGCTGTTAGTCCAGTGACGTAACAGTTATCATGTGGAAGTCTTAAAGTACTGAGAGTTTTATTTTTATTTTGTAATTTCAGGTGGAAAATATTGTGTATTATTTATATAAAGAACTGCCTGCTTGTCTGAATATAATATGACACTGCAAAACTAAAAGGATCATGTTTCTCTCAACAGTAAAATCTTATTTAAAATGTAAAGCCCTAGGGAGAGGGCCTCCCCTTTCTTCTACCATTTTCACTTCCTAGAACAGGCATATAGATTTATGGAAGGAAAACAGTGAACTGGCTTCACCGTGTTGAAAATAGAATTTAGTAAATTTCTGATGATACAACAGTCTGCATCACTATTTGATGATGAACCACCCTCAGGCTTGCAGGTCTGGAGGGTATATACTCGTACAAATACATTGAATTAACAGTTGTCAAGGAGTGGTCTTCCAGTGTGGGGATCAGACAGGAGGACTAATAATCCTTCACTGACTATGCTATGAATTTTTCAGTGGCAATGGAAGAGGTTAAATGGGGTATGAATGTGTGGATTGGATTCAGTTGGATTAGGACAGGTTCCATTTCATGATCACATGAGGAGAGTAATGAACCTCCAGGTTTCATGAAAGGTGAGGAATTTCTTGACCAGGTGAATGAATATTTTGAGCCTTTGTGCTTCTTGGAGTTACATGACAAAACTTATATTTATGGTTTATTAATTTTTTCAGTGGGTGGGTCCCTGTCACCACAGCATGGCGCATCCTCAGGTTGTGGATGGAGGAGACACCCTCCAGTTTTGGAGGAAAGCTGTGAATATATTGAATAAGCAGTGGTGGACAGCCGACAAGCGGTGGCCCTCCAGCTTGGGGGTTGGGCATGGGGCTAACAACTTCTCACCGTAAAAAATCATCTTACTAAAATGAACACAAAGCCTTGGACCTGGATAGATTCCTTGGATAAACGACCTAAGCTAATGAAAATGGATATGAGATTTGGCACTTGGAATGTACGAAGTTTGTATAGGGCAGACTTGCTCAGGGCAGTGGCAGAAGAAATCTTAAAACATAAGTTAGATTTAGCGGGAGTACAGGAGGTCAGATGGGATGGAGGTGGCATCACACCAGCAGGAGACTATACATTTTTCTATGGAAAGGGGAATGGAAATCATGAATTAGGCACAGGCTTTTTTGTACATAAAGAGAATTGCAACAGCAGTTAAGAGGGTAGACATAGTTAGTGATAGGATATCATATATAATACTAAAAGGTCGCTGGTGATATTATTGTTATGAATGTTCACGCCTCAACAGAAGATTAAATTGATGACATTAAGGATGGATTCTATGAAGAACTGAACATGTACGAGGGGGTACCCAAAAGAAACCGAACTTATTTTTTTTTAAACTTATTTATTCAAATTTTAAGCACAAACTTTCAATCCCCTTCAAAGTACTCTCCACTTACACTAATACACTTGTCTAGTCTTTTATTCCATTTTTCAAAACATTGTCTAAATTCTTCTTTTGAGATGCTTCACAGCGCCTCCATCGTTTTTTCCTTCACCTCGGCAACATCAGCAAAACGGTTTCCTTTCATGTCTCTTTTCATTTGAGGAAACAAAAAAAAGTCACACGGGGCAAGGTCAGGTGAGTATGGATGGTGACGAACAGGGGTCATACCATTTTTGGTCAAGAATTGTCGTACAGACAGGGCTGTGTGAGCAGGGGCATTGTCATGCTGGAAAAACCAGTCACCCGACTGCTGCACAATTTCTTCAATGATCCGTTGTCGATCTTCCTTGATGATTTCACGAATTTTTTCAACATTTTCATTTGTTCGGGCCGTGGAAGGACAACCAGAACGAGGTTTGTCATTAATTGACATTTCACCATTTTTGAAACGGGAAAACCACTCAAACACTTGAGTTTTCCCCATAGCATCGTCCTTGTACGCCGTTTTTAACATTTCAAGAGTTTCTGTTCCACTTTTCCTGAGCAAAAAGCAGAATTTCATCGCTGCACGAAAATCAGCCATTGCAAAAACGACGATCACACAAAACAGTTGTCACTATAAACTCTGCCGAAACTAGTCCTTACCTTCTGAAGCAGCGGTAGTCGGCT
This sequence comes from Cryptotermes secundus, assembly GCF_002891405.2. Taxonomy (NCBI): domain Eukaryota; kingdom Metazoa; phylum Arthropoda; class Insecta; order Blattodea; family Kalotermitidae; genus Cryptotermes; species Cryptotermes secundus. The sequence goes on along the minus strand of NW_019740697.1, from coordinate 92,769 downwards.
TATCGACTCAGGAATATTAGCTCTATGCACTCACAGAGGCAAAACACGGTACTACAAAAGCTCTGCCCACAAAAAAATTAGTTTGGTTTATTTTGGGTACCCCATCATATTTGATAACTTCCCGAAGTACCCTATGAAAATTTTGTTAGGAGATTTCAATGCCAAAGTAGGGAGGGAAGACATTTTCAAACCAACAATTGGGAATGAGAGTTTGCATGAAATTAGTAATGATAATGGAGTTAGAGTTGTAACCTTTGCCACATCAAAAAATCTTGACATATCCTGATGGGAAGATACACAATCAAATAGACCATATTTTGATAGATAGGAGACAGCACTCAAGTATATTTGATGTCCGATCATTCAGGACAGCAGATTGTGATACTGACCACTATGTGCTGGTAGTAAAGGTTAGGGAAAGACTGCCAGTGAGCAAGCAAACAATGCATAGAGTTCATATGGAGAGGTTCAATCTCAAGAAATTAAATGAGGCAGAGGGTAAAGAGCACAGTATTGTGTTGAAATCTCAAATAAGTTTGTAGCTGTGGAAAACAATGAGGTGGATGTTAATAAAGCTTGGGAAACTATTAGAATATCAAAATTTCTGCCAAGGAGAGTCTAGGTTATTATGAACTGAAGAAGCATAACCCATGGTTTGATGAAGGATGCTCAAAATTATCAGACAAAAGTAAACACGCCAAATTGTAGTGATTACAGGATCCAAGTGAAATAAATGGGGATAATCTGAACAATATAAGGTGTGAAACCAGCAGGCATTTCAGGAAAAAAGGAAATATCTGAAAGACAAAACTGATGAGCTTGCAATGAACAGTAAGAACAAGTACATTAGAGACATGTATAGAGGAATAAATGATTTTAAGAGGGGTTAGCAACCTATAAGTAACTTAGTGAAGGATGAGAATGGTGATCTGCTTGCAGATTCCCACAACATTTTGAATAGTAGGAAGAATTACTTCTCTCAGTTATTGAATGTACATAGGGTCAGTGCTGTTAGGCAGACAGAATTCAACACAGCTGAGCCGTTAATACCTGATCTTAGCCCTTTTGAGGCTGAAAGTGCTATTGCAAAATTGAAACGGTATAAATTGCCAGGTAGTGATCAAATTCCGGCAGAACTTATTCAAGCAGGAGGCGAAATATTAGGTTTTGAGATCCACAACTTAATTACTTCTATTTGGTATAAGGAAAAATTGCCTGATCAGTGGAAGGAGTCTATTATTGTACCAGTTCACAAGAAGGGTGATAAAATTGATTGTAGGGGGATATCACTGCTATCAACTTCATATAAAATTTTGTCAAATATTCTTCTTTCAAGGTTAAGTCCATATATACATGAAATTATTGAGGATCATCAGTGTCGGTTTTGACATAACAGATCAACTACAGATCAGATCTTTTGCATTCGTGAGATATTGGAGGAAAAATGGTCCAGAACCTTTTGTCTTCTTATCTGTTGTCCAAAAATATAAAAATTAGAATATACAAAACTATAATTTTGACTGTGGTTCTGTATGGGTGTGAAACTTGGTCTCTGACATTAAGGGAGGAATACAGACTGAGGGTGTTTGAGAACAGGGTTTTGAGGAGAATATTTGGACTGAAGAGAGATTAACCCCTCCAGCATGTGCGACGCACCATATGCGTCCGCTCAGTTACATGCATATAGCGTGCATTTATGTGGGGGTATTTAAATCCCTCCCGGTGCTTTATTTTCGCAAGCATTGAAGGTTTTGTGCAGACATTTACCTAAATATTTTTAAATAACGAAACCGCTATTTGAAAAATTCCAAAAAATTATATTATATTTACATTTGTTTACAGTTCATTATTATAAATGTTTATTTACATTTTGTCAAGCTATTTATTTTTCCCAGCTCACCATATCCAGTGTGTAGTGGTTGACCTTGGTGTGATATTGCTCAAACAAGGGTCTAGGCAGAGAGATGGTGTCCCTGAGCAGTTTTTACACCTCTATCTGGTTTCTTTTCTCTTTCCGTTTTGTGTACACACCACACACCTTCTTCTTCCAACTTTATAAATTTCGGTTTTGGGATTTTTTTGAATGAAATGCTGACCCGTCAATCTCGTACATTCCATGTCGGTATCTGAAGGGCTCCCTTTGCGCTTTTCTAAATTCTGTCCATGGGACTTTGCTATGATCTTATTCACTAAGTTTATTCTGAATAACAGATGATCTTTCTTGTTACCAGCCTTGCAGTACAGAATGTAATCATTCAACACTGTCGTATCTACTAAGTGGTTGAATAATTTCTTGTACCACACTTTTTGCCTTTTCCTTTCTAGCAAGAATGTTTCTAGTAGCTGATCTTTCAAGTTCTTCAGTTCCTCCCATATATTTATAATACTCTATTACACACATAGGTTTATTTACAAATTCTAACCCACCCTTTCGACTTACGAGTTGCATTTCGTCCGAATGTTTAGTAGTCAGCACTGAGACATCGTGCTTATGCTTCCACTTCAACGCCACCAATTTCCCACACTTTGCACTAACTACTCCTTTCTTCAGTTCCTTTTTTAGATCCATTGGCATAACTTTGCGCGTGATACTCACTGTTCCAACAGCATCTGTTGTCCTCTGAACTAATCTCTGGAAAAGATCGGGACTGCTATAAAAATTGTCCATATAAAACGCATCTGCCCAAGTCTAATAGTTCCTCGCACAAACTTAGAACAACTTTTGTTGAGAAAAGATCTATGTCTTTGGTGATTTCACAGCCTAATTTTATCCCTGGTCCACTGTAAATTATAAAATTCCACAAATATCATACGGAATCACAAAGTTCAAAACTTTTAATCCCAAACCGGGAAGCTTTCATAGGAATATACTGTTTCCACGAAAGTCTATCTTTCCACAATAACAAAGATTCATCGACACTTACTTCTTTGCCCCGTATGTACACTTTCTGGAACTTATTTTTCAAATATTCACTTACCGGAAGAATTTTATACAATTTAGGATCTCTTTTTGCAATTCCCTTATTGGTGTTATCTACAAAATGGAGAAATCTGGTCAGCAATGAAAACCTTTCTTCACTCATTACACTGGGAAAAAATGGTGTTTCTAACATATGTTTCCTACTAAAATACATCCTGAGGTTTGTTTTCTGAATTATTCCCTTAAGCATAAGGAAACCTAGGAATATCCTAATTTCATTCGAAGTTATGGGAACCCACTTTTGAAAGCGCTATTTTATTAGCGTCGGGGCAAGAAACTGTCCCGCCAGACAAGTTACGTGACCAAATGCCATGGGGCTCCGATAAGAGGGTGTCGCAAAGCAGAAAAGGAATAACAGATTCATAAATGTTGACACAGGCGTCAGGCAACTTCGACCCCTAGGTTCGTAACATCGTAAATCAGACACAGCTTCTTTGTCGCCAGTAAGCCAAGCCAGTAAAAAAATACACACACAGATAACAAGCACTCAGTGAAAGTTAGCTAACAAATTATCTCTCTGTAAGCAAGTCGGAGTGTGAGTTGGAAGAATTCTTTCGTAAGCAGCAGACATCAGATGCTTTGTCCCAAGCAAAGCGAGTAAAAAAAATTACACACACAAACAGATAGCGAGGAATGAAAGAAGTCAGTGTTAGCTGACATATACATTCACTGGAAGTACACACAACAGAGCATAGGCGTTAAGAATTCTTAGTGAAAAGTTTGGACGCAACATATGCGGCGCGCACGCTTACAGCAC
>NW_019740697.1:78496-89007 GCF_002891405.2 Cryptotermes secundus | reverse complement strand
TTCGGGATCCATAAAATGCTGGGAAATTCTTGAGTAGCTGCAGAATTGGCGGCGCCTCCAGAAGGGCTCAGCTCCATGAGTAAGTAAGTATTATTATTATTATTATAATAATAATAATACTTACTTACATAATTATTATTATTATTATTAGAGGGGGTGGGTTTCCCCATGCACTTAGACCAGTTATTGGTCCACTGTGTGTCCCCCTTTAATTTCTACTGTCGCCATACCCTACCAGTACTGGTGCGTGTTATCAGCCCCATTCAGCCAACGAGGTCGGCTGTCGGTACCTGATATTTCCCTCATCTACCAGAGGCATTGGAAACTACTTGGGTGGGAAACTTTGCCTAATTTTGCTCAGAGGTCTCCTAGAGACATGAGGATCTTTTACATGCCGTAAATCTACGACATGGGACCCATGGCTTAAAGTCCCTCCCGGAGGACTTGTTCCCTGAAATTTTCCACCCTTAAAAATTCCACGACATACGCCGGGTTTGAACCTGCGTACCTTGAGTCATGAGGTGGGAACGTTATCCCTAGACTACGGAGGCCGCTAAGTAAGTAAGTAATTGCTGACCAAAGTGATGATACACACAAGTTGTAGTAAAGTGAAGCTTATGAAAATGATAAAACATATGATTATAAGTAGATACTAGGGGATTCTGATGATGATGTATAACACTCAGGATCAGTGGGTTTTTGTGCTTTGTCAATCATCTGGTATTCTACAAAAGAACACACTGCTTTGGAATCTGGGTGATCACCAAAGTGATGATAAACACAAGTTGTAACAAAGTAAAGCTTATTAAAATGATAAAAAATAAGATTACAGGTAGATACTAAGGGATTCTGATGATGGTGTATAACACTCATGATCAGTGGGTTTTTGGGCCTTGTCCATCATCTGGTATTCTAAAGAACACACTGTTTTGGAATCTGAGGATGGAAACACTCATTTTCTGAAATTTTGTGTTCTTTGTGTTTCTTAGAATACCACACAATGGACGAAGTCCAAAAACATAGTAATAGTAATCCTGAGAAATATGATTATGCTGGCCATACATTGCATTATTGTGATGACATGTGCAAAGTCTAGCTGACCAAGTGTTCTATTTCTTCAGTATTAATGAGTTAAAATCCCCATTCTCTGAAGGTGATACTTAAAGATTGATCACAGCTTCATCAGTCGGTATTTAATATTGTTCATTAGGGTAATTTTAAAACATGTCTTTTTTTGTTCATAGGTCATTCAAGAAACTTGCTAGAATTCCCTGAGTCTAGGGTCTCAGAAGATGGGACTTCCAGCAGTTCCCATTAAGGTGATGCAGCCAAGTTCATATCTGATATGGCTCAACTTCTGAGGTTCAACAATCTGCTGGTGGATGACCATGATTATGAGCCACCAATCAAGCGTTCTCATATAGAAGAGACACCAGAGGATATCACGTCATCACTGCTGTATGCAGGTAAAAACTACATTATACCACCACCAGATGAAATCTGGCCACCTCCAGAACCTGAAGATGGTCATATCAGCAACATGCTTGAGAAGCATCTGGGAGAGCAGATGAAGGTTAATATTTCAGATTCTGGTGGAACAAGAACAGTGGTGCTTTAGGTACCTAAAGAACAGTTAATATGTGTGTCCAAAGCAAGGCATTTTATTTCAGTGAGGAAACTGTTACCAACTTAAAAAAATGTTTTCTTGTTGAATTCTGGTGATTGTAGTTGTTGCAGTTTGCAAGTGACCATTAAGATGACAATTCATGATAACTTTAAACAAGTTATATATAAACTACTGCACACAGTATAGTTATCATCTCCCCGATGTTCTTGTGTACATGAACTATATTGTATATACCATGTGTAGTATATAGATATTTCATACTATTAAAATCAGTTTTGCCTGTTATTTTTATGTGATTTTCTTTGAGCTTAATAATAATGGCTTTTCCTGCAATCCTTTGTGCATCCTTGTTTAATAAACAGTGAGCTTTGCATGATATATCTTAAACACTTAATTCTTATGTATCAAAACTGAGATCAAAGACAGTCTGGAACTGACATCCAATGAATTCATCAGAATTATTTGTATTAACATTTTAGTGTTAATTTCTTTTTATTTTGGAAACAGAATAGTTTACATGTATATTCCTATGGGCCTTCTCACTATAAAAGCAATTCTCACAATGCACACACAAGGGGGAAGAATTGATGACAGTCAATATGGCAACTGGCAACACTGGGCTTGGGAAAAAGAAATAATCATGTATCTAATTAAAGCATGACTAAAATATTGGACCTCTCTTTCTTCAGCAGTGATCTAGGTCTGATTGTAGAACTGAAAAACGTTTATATTCCCAGAGAAGTTAACACTAAGTAAGAACACAATTTGCTCATTAAATATGTAGATTATACATTGTTTTTTTAAATAATAAATGTCACACACTTCTGGTGCCATTCACAATACTTAATAATAAAAATTGACTCCATTCTGTCTTGGCTCAGGTTGATTACTAAGACAAGACAGTGAATGGACTAATTAAACATCACATTTGACTTCATCACTAAACTTTTACAGTGTATTTTGCAAATCACTGTGAAGTCATATTAACACTTTTTAACACACCGATGCGACTTCTGTCATGATTAACAATAAGAAATAATCCTGTCTTGGATAGAGAGACCATATTAACAAAATTGGCCAGGCATTACTTTGGCTCTTAAAAGTTTAGTAGCATTCCTTATATTTTATTTCACTTAAGCTGTTTGAAGATATTTTTATTAACAAATAATATATTAAGATTCTTTCTCCCTTTGGCAACTGCAACAAGTTACATACTCAAGTCTAAAAATGAAGAAGAAACAGATGTATGAACTGTTGCAGACTCTGAAGATGCATTAAGTAAATTCATCGCCTTGGCTGCCACAATTCTTGGAATATAAAGCCCACTGCATTCATAGGGATGACTATATACAAAGTTGGAGGCTAGTTCAACCCCACTAGAACAACTGTTATGTATCTTTTTTATCATAGTGATTTTTGTCCATTCACACAGGAAAACTGCCATAAATATAGTTTCACTTCTGGTCACATGTAACCAGATGTTATATAAAACACGTAGAGAAGATAAAATTTGGGAAAGTTTACAAACCAATATCCTGATCATGTGACAGGAGTACACTGCACACCTCCCCCATGAAATGTGAAATGGTAATTCAACAGTTACGAGCTCCTGTTTGTATTTCTTAAGCAAATCCAAGCAGTTTTTGATTTCCTAGTATCTCATTTTTACAGAACATTATGTTGGCTGGCTGACTGCAGTAACAAATCTCTTCTCTTAAAAACATTGTTACCAATACATTTCCCTTTGAAATTAGTGCCATAAAGTTCACACATACATTCACAGATTTCAAATTCCAGGGCAAACATCTGAAGTTGTATCAGCTTATCACTAGTTTCATAGACATTTCACATTACCTTCCTCTGCCTGATGGTGCTGCAAGATGCTAAAAATGGAACAATATGACACCTTTTGACAGCACAGTTACTATGAACACAGTGCTAACCACAAAAAAAAAATGTTGTACTTTTACTTTAAAAATCTACTTTGCAGCTCAAAATTTGCAGATTATTAACAATGTGGAGAAAGCCATGGATAATTAAATCATCTACATTACTGTGGCTTCACAAGATGTGTAGATGTACATAAAATCACAGAGTACTATCTTCTGGGACACGGGGGTGTCTGTAGTGTAGTCTGGTAGTTTATCGACATTTCTGAGAGACATACAGCATCCACCTTCAGAGCTGAAAAGTAAGCTAAACAAGCTGCAAGGAGTGCACAACTATGCCCATTGCTTGGCTTACTCTCTGACCTAGGCAGTAAGTTCCTCCAAAATATCAGCTAACTTCTACCAGCATCATAGTTCCTGCTGTGTGAACCTCAAATCTAACATACATGAAACCAGTTTGTAATTGGAGGGTGAAACATATGCTACAAATTATGGCTCAAGTAACTGTTACAAGAAAATAACAGTATCCTTTAATATGCTTAACATGACTAAAATAGGTTGCTCACAGTACCTCCACAATTATCATGTAAGTGGTTGTTGCAAAACATTTTACCATAAACAACAGAAAGGAATGCTCACAAAGTCCATAAAACTTCTCCCTGGAATGTGTAAACACATGTTACTGTAACTGTATTCCTCTGAAATTAAATCTGATAACAGTTCATCAATAATAATATAATGGGGCAAAAGAGTAGTCATGATTTAATAGCTGTTTGTCTACTGTTCATATTTAAGAAAATCATGTCTTTACTTACAGATCTGTAGATGAAAGGAGGAAATTATGTTACTTTTTCAAATCAAACAGCAATTTCTGCATGGAAGTACTGCTTCCTAATGCTGTTTGAGTATGCCAGTACACAGAGACAACTAACTGGTCACAGTGAATAGATTTGATGATAAATATTCATAATGAGATTCCTTACTAAAATTTGAAGAAATATAATTTTGTTTCATGAGATAGCTCAGCCAGTATAGCAACATGCTACAGGCTAGATGGCCAAGGTTCAATTCCTGGCAGAGAATATTGCTCTCCTCTGTAGCAATCCAGACCAACGCTGAGGCCCACCTAACATCCTATCCAATGGGTACCAGGGGTTACTCCCCCAGGGGGTAAAGCAGTCAGGGCATGAAGCTGACCACTCACCTTCACCCAGTGTCAAGGTCAAGAATGGTGGAGCTATACCTCCACTGCCGCATATGTCTTCATGGCATAATGCTTAATTGAGCATGGGGACAATTTTACCTTCATTAGACATTCTTGGACTTTTCATGATACTTCAAATTTGGATTTAATTAAAACCAAATGAAATTATACATCTGGAAGAGAAAAATTAATCTGTAGGAATATGTTACGTTATGTTTACTGGAGTGAATCAAATATGTAAAATTTCATTGGACACATATTTTACATAATACCCCATTCTATTCATATGATGGCTTTTTGAGAATATGGCTATCAGTATCTAGACTTGAACTACTAGTTATCATTAGTGTCAATAATGGGTAACACCTGATTTGAACCTGAAGTGAACAGAGTTTTAAACTATGTTACAGAAGAGCAGAAGTCCGATAATACGACTTTTTGTGAACTTCATTAATATTCTTCAAATGTCTGAAGTCTGTAGGGTACAGTATATGTCTTTTGGAATTTTACTGTGCTGTAAAATATCATGTACATTTTCAATTACTGAGACCAAAACAAAACTCAATTTTTGATAACTGCTCTTGATTTTTGCAGTACCATGTAAACTACCCTGACCCACGAGAACTGTAATAACTGGCAATCGCAGCACATATCAACTTCTAAAAAAAAACATCTCTCTCTCTCAGCATCTTTCTCTATTCCTGTTAGCAGCGCTGGTGTCTGATATCAAAAGGGGTAATACACTTTAACTTCAATGCATGCTCATTCTGTTTAATTACAAAGGAGAGGATTTGGAGATAAATGGTTGGTAATAAAATGCAAGAAATCAGCAAGAATGAAACACAAGAATAAAATATTATAGCACACATATGAAATTAAAACAATCAGAATTTCTGGAACATAAAGAGACTAGTGAGGTTCGAGGTTCTTGTGGCAGTGACCATGACGGGTATAATAGTCTGGATGATACTGTGCAGTCTGGCATAAGATTAACAATGTTTCAAAGGAACACTGGTACACTTCTACCAGACTACATGATGTCACATCCAAGAAAATAGTACGTAGGTCATACCGAAAGTCATGAGCAACTTTTTTTTGCATGCAACCTGGGAACAGCAGACAAAAGAGAGTATGGTGGCAGGTGGAACCAGCTGTTGTGTTAACCTTGAGTGTCTTGTGACATCAATAGCTTGCATTATGTGACCAGTATCACTCCTAACAATATGGCCTACAACCATATGTCGTTTTGCCAGCATGCTGTCATCGAATTTCTTATGAAAGACGAAATCCTTGCTGCAGAAATTCACCAGAGACTTCAGCGTGCTTATGGAAGTGTGTGCATGGTGCGAGCAGTGTCCGAAGATGGGTGAAACATTTTAAAGATGGGAACACCAGCATCGAAGATGAGCCTCGGAGCGGTTGTCCTTGAACAACCTCAACTGAATGCAACAAGGAAAGAGTGGATGAGATCATTCAAGATGACAAGTGTGTGACTGTGGACACAATAGCCCCAAAACTTGGAACAGGGCACAGTGCAGTACAGGAGATGATTGAAAGCTTGGGCTATAGGAAAGTCTGTGCTCGTTGGGTCCCGCGGTTATTGACCGAAGACCACAAAAGTTCAGTGAAAAGCCATCATCTCAGAACTGCTGCAGAGATATCAACACGAAAGCGATGATTTTTTGCTCTGTATTGTGACAGTTGACGAAAGCTGGTTTCACCATATCGAGCCTGAAAAGAAATGGCAGAGTATGGAATGGCACCATTTGCAAAGACAGTGCCATCAGCTGTGAAGGTGATGGGCACAGTCTTATGGGATGCAGAGGGGTTTATTCTGGCCAAATTCCTGAAACCTAGGCAAATCCTCAATGCTGCTCGTTATGTCCAGATGCTGCACAAGCTCCATCCTGCATTGCACGATAAATGTCCGGGACGAAACATCATCATCCTGCATGACAACGCTCGCCCCCACGCCGCTCACCTCACATTGGAAGCAATTGCAAAGATGGGGTGGGAAGTTCACACCCTTCCTATAGCCGTGATCTGGCACCCACCCGTGATCTGTGAAGGATCAGCTGCATGGACAACGTTTTGAGACAGGGGAGGCAAATCAGAAAGCAGTGTGTCAGTGTCTTCGGATGGTTGGAACGGAATTTTACAGAAGGGGAATTTTCAAACTCCCAGAACGGTGGGAGATTATGTGGAAAAATAAACTGTAGATTGAGGTGGTGTATTTGGTTTGTCCATAATAAAGCATGTTACTTTACAAAAAATTGTTGCTCATGACTTTCAGTACGACCCTCGTACTTTCCACTGACACTCCAAAAATATGCATAAATTATATAAAATCAAGAGAAGAGCATATTCCGTATATAATGCCTCCTATTTTTTGTGTTACTGTAATGTCTGAGCTGGATGTTGGTGTTGTAGTAAGGGTTGAACCTTCCCGCCAATGTACTATTAGTTTGGTTGTCGTGCGACAGATAGCGACAGCAGAGCAGTCTACCAAAATGGCATCTGACATAGAGGTGCATACGAAACAGAGATGCGTTATTGAATCTCTCACTGCCGAACAAATTGCACACATTGACATCCATCGACGCTTGCTAAAGGTGTACAGTGACGATACAGTGGATGTCAGCACAGTGAGGCGGTGGGTAGTGCGTTTCAGCAGTGGCGAAATTGAAGTGCCCAACAAGCCACACCCTGGGTATTCCTGCTCAGCTGCCACTCCTCACAGTGAACAGCACCTCGATCAGCTCATCTGTACAGATCAGCGGATAACGACCAGGGAACTGTCTGCACGGCTTAATATCGGCTGTAATGCATTGGAAACGATGTTGGGGAAGCTGGATTATTGCAAAGTTTGTTCCAGGTGGGTCCCGCGGATGCTTACACAGGACCACATAACTCATCGAATGGAAGTCTGTCAGGACCTACTGCACCAGTCTGAGGCTGAAGGTGACAAGTTTCTGGACAGCATCATCACCGGTGATGAGATTTGGTGTCACCACTACGAGCCGGAATCCAAAAGATAGTCCACGGAGGGGCGACATCCGGATTCCTCAAGAAAAAAGAAGTTCAGGACACAGCCATCAGCAGGGAAAGTGATGTGCACGGTCTTTTGGGATAGGCGGGGTGTAATTTTGTTGGATTTCCTGGAGCCTGGTGAGACTGTCAATTCTGAATGCTACAAGAAGACGCTGACTAAGCTGAAAGCCTGCATTTCCCGAGTCAGGCCAGTGAAGCAGACAACCTTTTGCCTGCAAAGTTTGGCTGGACTGTCCTACCACATCCACTGTACAGCCCCAATTTAGCAACTTCAGACTTCCATCTCTTTGGGCCTATGAAAGATGGACTACGTGGGCAACATTTTCCAGGCAATGATGCTGTCATTGCAGCTGTAAGTGGCTAGCCTCTGCTGGTGCAGACTTTTACAGGCACGTCATACAGGCTCTTGTTCATCGCTGGCAAAAGTGCATAACGAATGGTGGTGATTATGTAGAAAAATAACTGTAAGTAACTGAAATCTTGCTCTATTTAACTGTGTTATTATGCTTTCTGTATCTGTTTTCATTAAAAAAAATAGGGGGCATTATATACAGAATGCTTCTCATATATACAGGCTTGAACACCCATGTCAAGTAACTGAATCTCGCCTTTGTGTAATACTCTTTGAAGCACCCAAGGAATCAGTCCCATGGCATATATCTTGCATATGAACCATATGAACTACCTTTCAATTTCATCATCTTCCATACGACGTTTCACTGCCATTGTATGATAAAGCAAAACTAAAATATTCAAATTCACTATGAACTTACATAAAAATGAATGCACTCTGTATCTCAGCTGTGTTGCAAGCATTTTGTTGCAACCATAGACAGGACAATATTGTGTTGCAGCTGCAATGGCCGGGCTTGGCACTGAAGCAGGGAACAATGAATATTCCGTCAAGCTCTTCTTGAAAGGTCATGTTTTCACTGTCCTCTAGTCAAAAGACTGGAATATCTGAAGAGTAACAAATTGAAACTTGCAAAACAGAGGACCAAATGACTTTATTGCTTCCAACTGTTTTATGTCACCAGAGAATGCGAAAATATTTCAAGTGATAAAAGCAGGCATGATTTTATAATGCAGAACTACTATGTAAAGAAGTTGGAACTATTTTTATGGTATGCATCAACATCACAAGGAAAAAAATAAAAATAGTTTTATAACTTTTTGTCTACATATTTTCAAATCTTATGTTATAAAATGTGACACTGTGTTCTTTGCTGATAACAACTTTAATTCCATTCATTTATCATAAAAATTTTATTAGATATATCATTTTCAAATACAGTGCAAGCAACCTAACAGGAACAGGCATTTAAATGCGCACTAGCAGCAGGCACTTAAATAAACTCTGGCCAGCTCAAGCTACCATCTTTTAAAAAATCTGGTGTTTAAAGGTTAAGCTCTTACCGAGTGATGTGTGTGTGTTCAACTTCTGCCATATGCAGAGCCCGTAGATTATTAATTTCAATGATGAGCTTTTGAATATAACTGGTATAGAGACAAACAGGTTCGTGACACAAAATATTGCTGAACTTCAGTTAAGACCATTTGGGGTAGGTTGTCTGATGTGTCTGTTCCTAACATGCTCTTTTTAGGTCTAATTATAAATATGGGCTTAATCCCATTACCAAACATAAACGACTTCTGGTCCAGTGAGAGCAAAATACAGATAACATTTTTGGTGACATAATGTCCACAGATCACCCTTTACAGTTAATCTGGATGATGCAAATGGGGTAATGATACCTCCTGAGCCATGCAGTGGCTCCGGTATGACGTCATGGGCTTCCAGCCCCTTGATTGAGGTTCTTAAACTTATCCCCTACCCCCCCTCCATGTAGCACTGGGTCACGTGGTGTTGCCCCCTCCCCTCCTTTCTACCCCTGGGAGCCTCGCTGCGGTCCCTTGAGGGCCTTGCTCGCGGCACCGAGCCAGCCGGAGGAGGACCAGCGTCGATTGACGACTGGGTCCTTTCCGCGAGAGGGTGATCCCAGGCCGTTTGTGAACGCCACGGTTCAAACCAAGGGTTCACCGGCAAAAACCGAGCTTAAGAATGCATGCTGGGCTTGTGGAAAAACAGGCCATTTCCTAAGCGCATGCCCTTCCAAGACGCGTCCGACTTCATGGGCCGGACGTTCGGGAAACGCCAGAGGCGCTCGGCAGTGAAGAGTTCATTCCGGGCGCCCAGCGTGTCACCACTTGAGCCGTCACTCTCTGGCACCTTTCGGCTCCGTCTACCCTTCCTCAAACGGAGGGGGAAACGTTGATCCGTCATATGGCTCTCGTGCTGTGCTCGCACGCTCCCTAAGTTAGTGTAAGGGATCCAAGCTAGCAGCGAAGTAAATCTAGTTACAAATGATGGCAATCAATATATTAACAAATAACAGAATTTAATAAACACAATGGAAATTAAACAGAACAACTGAACTAACTGCACATTTACATGCTCGCACACAGCGGCATCTAACTCGGGCAGAATGGCCCATATTTACTGGCGCAACAATTTGCCTTGGTTGCATGAAAACATAACTACTACATTATAGCCGGGCCACAGGCTCAGTCTAAACTGAATACACAATATAAATTATAAAAACAGATTTAACCAAACTGGTACGAGTCGCCGCCGTCCTACAAACCCAACGACGGGCGACCACGGGCGATCTCGCCGGCCGCGAACCAGCCCAGTACTTGCCGAAACCAAATTTGGACTCCCAGCCGAACAGGAATTTGA
>NW_019740697.1:77600-77865 GCF_002891405.2 Cryptotermes secundus | reverse complement strand
TAGCCCGGTGGAAAGTGTCTCTTTAATTGGGAGACATGGGCTTTTCGTACAATTACCCCCGTATCCGGGTTTGCCAGCAACACTGTAACCGGCGACACAAACCTCGCCAGCCTCATAGGTACTGACCATTTAAGGTCCAATTTTGCGGAACGCTGCTGAGACTTCGAGCTAAGCGGGTGCAGCCTTAACATGACTAAGTCTCCCACTCGAAAGTCGACCTGCCTCCTACCCACATTATAACGTTCCTTCACACGGGCTTGAGCCT
>NW_019740697.1:77284-77468 GCF_002891405.2 Cryptotermes secundus | reverse complement strand
CGCTGCAGTCGACTCATGCCAAGCGGTGTTAAACGCTAGGGTCAAAGATTCTAAATGGTCGTCCCAGCGAGTGTGCTGATCATGATGATAAATGGACAATGCCACCTTCAAATTGCGATTGAATCGCTCTACTTGCGATGCCTGGGGGTAATACGGCGAGGTGGTGATGTGCCGTATTCCCCAG
>NW_019740697.1:75988-77171 GCF_002891405.2 Cryptotermes secundus | reverse complement strand
CAACTTTTGACAACTTCGGCGGAAATCCGCCTGACGGGGTACATGCTTATGAACTTCGAAAAGCCATCCAGAACCACCAAGATGGCTATGTTGCCCTTCCGGCTCCTGATGATCAGTCCTACGAAGTCAATAAAAATGCGCTCCATTGGGCGTGTTACCACTTGGCTGGAATGGAGGCCAACCCGAGTGTCGGGGGCCGGCTTGGCCCGCTGACAATCCTGGCAACGTGTTACAAAGGCTGCCACTTCTCTTCTCATATTGGGCCAATAAAAAACTCTAGCGATGCGATTCAATGTCTTAGTTATGCCCAGATGGGCGCTCAAATGAGACTTATGGAAGTACTCTAAGATCATCGGCCGCAACGCTTCGAGAAGACGATACCTTTTTGTCCTCGCTCTCGATGGATGGTAAACCAGAGCACCGTTCAGCAATTTAAATTGCCTTACACTTGGGTCGTTCTGAACGACCTTCTGATAGATATCTCTACACAGGAGATCCTTTTTCTGGTGTTCTGTGATCGACTGAAATGCTTCTGGAAGCTGGCCGAGGACTAGACCTGACAACGTCGCATCTTCAGATGGCTGTTCGTATTGGCGAGTGAGACAGTCTGCTACCACATTCGCCTTCCCACTTATATGGGCAGCACGAAATTTAAATGGTGCTAGCCGAAGAAGCCAACGCCCAATGCGCCCTAATTCTTTCGCATGGCGAAGCAGCCAGGCCAGGGCTTGGTTGTCGGTGAACAGTGTGAACTCTTTATGTTCTAAATAACTTCTGTATTTTTCACAACCATATACAACAGCTAGACACTCTCTCTCGTAAACTGCATATCGGCGCTCCGCCGGAGACAACAGCCGGCTGGCATACGCAACTGGCGCCCACTGCTCGCCGTTCCCTTGCTGGAGAACGGCCGAGATGGCGACGTCACTAGCGTCGCAAACAAGGGAAATTTGCCTCGAAAAATCTGGGATCTGCAATACGGGTGGAGTTGCTAAGGCTTCCTTCAACTGGAGAAACGCCGCCTGTTGGGGATCATCCCATTCGAAACGAGCGTTTTTACGCTTAAGAGCATGCAACGGTTCGGCAATGTGAAAGAAACGCAGGATGAACCGGCCATAAAATCCGGCCATTCCTAAGAATCTCCGAACCGCCTTCAGGTTTTTTGGTGGAGGAAATGATGTAA
>NW_019740697.1:74604-75868 GCF_002891405.2 Cryptotermes secundus | reverse complement strand
CCTGCCTTCTGCAACCTAGCGAAAACTTTCCTCAGGTGATCCAGGTGCTCCTCGCGAGATCGGGAATAAACCACCAAGTCATCCATAAAATTATATACGAACTTGCACTTGAGGTAACCGAATAAGGTGTCGACAACTCGAGACAGCACCTGGCACCCGACGCTAATCCCCATGGGCAATTTTGTAAACTCGAACAACCCAACGGGGGTGCAAAAGGCCGTTGCCTTTCGGCTCTTGGCCGACAGGGGAATCTGGTAATATGCAGAATTTAGGTCCAGTACAGAAAAAATCGTTGCCTTCTCAAAATGAGCAAAGGCACTCTCCACGTTTGGCATAGGAAAAGCATCAAACACGATTTTCTTGTTTAGGAGGCGATAATCAATCACCATTCGCTGACCTCCTGATGGCTTCAGAACTAAAAAAGCCTCACTGGCGTATTGAGAATAGCTTTTCCGGACCAATCCTTTGTCCAACAGATCCTGGACTATTTCCGGCAGCAACTTTAATCGCGGAGGCGAGCACTGGTAGGGCCTCGAGCGTACAGGGATATTGTCGCTGAGATCAAGATGGCAGGTCATACCCTTGACTGTACCTAGCCTGTCCGAAAACAGGCCCGGAAACTCTTGCAACAATTCAACAATATCAACAGGCTCCTCCGAACCAGCTACAGAGGGTCCGCACAACAATGCCGCGACAGGCTTGACGGAAGATGGAAATTTCAGCGACATCCCTAGACGTAACTCAAAAGGCTCAAAATCAAAATCTTGCTCGGGGCAGAACCGGAAACTATATTTCCTAGCCACGAAGTCAAGTTGCACCTTGGCGTGCGACATAAAGTCCACGCCCAAGATACACGGGATGGGACTATCGCGTAAGATAGAAAAACGCCATTTCCAAGAAAAAGTGCCAATCTTAATACCCAAAACCGCTTTCTCAGCGATAACACAGGGCTCTCCGTTCGCCATGACACAGCGCTCCTGTACGGGTTGCAGCGTACATGGCAGCCCTAACTCCTTAATATTGTGTAAAACATCCCGCCTTATGAACGACCGTGAAGATCCAGAGTCGAATACGGCGGGTAACCAATACGCCCCAATACTCAATGTTACACATGGGGTCAATAAACCCAAGTCATAACGATAGCAAGTTTCCCGAAGCTGTGACATGCTGGGCGCCCGGAATGAACTCTTCACTGCCGAGCGCCTCTGGCGTTTCCCGAACGTCTGGCCCGTGAAGTCGGACGCGTCTTGGAAGGGCATGCTCT
>NW_019740697.1:55636-74009 GCF_002891405.2 Cryptotermes secundus | reverse complement strand
TCCACGCGCGTGGCATTTTGACTAAGCATGGAACACAACAAGAACAAATATAAATACAATATACGTAAACATACACAGAGCCTATGACAGGTTATTTACAATCCATCGGCCCAGGCACAGCCTAGGGGGCTAACAATTAGCGTTCCAAAGGTCCTAAGTGAAAATCGATCACTCTGCTACCACTTGGTGCCGCTTTCGCTCTGCTACCATTTGTGCCGTCAGTCCGCTCTGGTACTATATGTACCACTTGTACCGTCTTACGGTCTGCTACCACAGCACCGTCACTCTCTGGCACCTTTCGGCTCCGTCTACCCTTCCTCAATCGAAGGGGGAAACGTTGCTCCGTCATACGGCTCTCATGCTGTGCTCGCACGCTCCCTAAGTTAGTGTAAGGGATCCAAGCTAGCAGCGTGGTAAATGTAGTTACAAATGATGGCAATCAATATATTAACAAATAACAGAATTTAATAAACACAACAGAAATTAAACAGAACAACTGAACTAACTGCACATTTACATGCTCGCACACAGCGGCATCTAACTCGGGCAGAATGGCCCATATTTACTGGTGCAACAATTTGCCTTGGTTGCATGAAAACATAAGTACTACATATAGCCGGGCCACAGGCTGAGTCTAAATTAAATACACAATATAAATTATAAAAACAGATTTAACCAAACTGGTACCAGTCGCCGCCGTCCTACAAACCCAATGACGGGCGACCGCGGGCGATCTCATCGGCCGCGAACCAGCCCAGTACTTGCCGAAACCAAGTTTCGACTCCCAGCCGAACAGGAATTTGACAGCCGCTCCGGCTGGCTCAGCGCCGCGAGCAAGGCCCTATGGATCCATAACCAGAACTGAACTCCGAACTCGAATTAACTTCCAAGCAAGGCTCCCAGGGGTAGAAAGGAGGGGAGAGGGCAACACCACGTGACCCAGTGCCACATGGAGGGGGGGTAGGGGATAAGTTGGAAGCCCATGACGTCATACCGGAGCCACTGCATGGCTCACTCCAAAGAAAGCAATCAGGCCATCAAAAGAACAAAGAAAGTACATGAGGTGATAGAACATATAGATAAACGGTTTCAGATAAATTTTGTGCTAGGTAAAAAGCATTGCAATAGGTGAATCAACAGTGGGGTTCAAGTGCAAAATAATTTTTAAAATTTATAATAAAAAACCAACGAAGTGGGGCATCACATTATTTGTATTAGCTGAAAGTGACACTGATTATGCTCACAGCATAATTCCAAATTATCGGAATAACAACACAACGTGCCTCGAACATCAACAGAATGACACTAAAGAATCCTATTCTCCATACAACAGAACCACAAGGCGGTAGACGCTTTGCTTCCTTCAAAGAGAATAAAAAGGATATGATCTAATTGTATTGATATCCTTCTGAAGATGGTCTATAAGATCAAAACATGTTAAGGATAAAATATTAAAAAGATAAAAAAAAACTTCATCAGTCACACTGGATGGAATTAATTAACCTTTTATACTCTTGTTAGTGTGATGGACCACCAGGATGAAACAAATCAAACTTAACAGAAAACATACAGACAATGTGTGTAACTTGCCATACTCTGAAAACTGTTCATTTCAAGAAGAGTTTTTTCCTTGATGACAGGCCAGGACTAAGTGTGTCATTGACAGATGGCATAGCAACGATCAGTTGGTCCAAGAATTAGACAATCAAAAATTTAAGTATACATTTTGCTATTTTACTTTATGCTCTTGTTGAATCAACTTCTTGGGCACAACCAATCACCTAGTGGCTCACCAGGTATTTAAAAACCTGTGTCGTCCTGGCTGGAAAAATTTTTCTTAATGTTGTGACCGCAAATGGTTAAGTGAAGAAAAGAATGCACTCTCTGCAAATTACACTTTTTTAGCACTTTATTTTTCTCATAACCCAATCAAAATATTTCCTTCTCTTAACAAGAATTACAGCATATAATAATGTATATGAAAAATGCATCTGTACAAGTTGGACATATAGTAAACATGCTCTACAGTCTGTACAATAACTAGCATGCATGCTCTAGGCTGTCAAAAGTCCCCTACATACAAGAAAATACCTCTGATATAGCATATATATAAAATTGAAACATCCAGAAAACACTCCTCCAACAATGAATGCTACAATTGTGTGTCTGATAATAACAGAAGGGAAGTTTTAAACTTTGTTTCAGTGCAATGGATACTGTTAACCCAAGAAAGGAGTATTAACATAGTCTGTGATGTAAATAAGTAACTTAATTTTATCCCATATAGGAAATATAACCTCACTTTTGAGACACTAAAGACAAATCAAAGGACAACATTATCGAGATAACTCAAGACCAGAATCTTATATATGGCCAACTGGCAATATTGTTCCCATAGGCATCTTGTGGTTGAAAATCATTTATCAGACACTTCTGTGCCTCAAACATGGTACAGACATACATCAGGATGTAAACTGATAAAAAATCTAAGCAAGCAACAATATGACTGCTTTGATTATAAACAAGCACTGCCTTTTTTTTCCCCATACTATCAAGGTTTAGTCATCTAGGGCCTGTTAAGAGTCTCAAAAGCTAATCATACAGCCTCCATTCAGATCTTTCAAATTTCTTCTTTCCCAGGCCTATACTGTATTTCTCTCTGGAAAAATCTATTAACCTCCACTTTCCCAAGTGTGCTCTCCACGGACAGTGCATTGAGCACAGAAAAAGATTTTACACTGATATCTCACGAATACCAATGCAAAAGAATATCATCAGAGGTACTCAATAAGAGGAATGCTGTACACCAGGCATGACCACCATGAGGCTAGCTGCATCCAGAGGTTTTATTAGGTCCGCCCGTAATATTCACTCTCAAATGGCACAACAAATGCTACTTCATACGGAATATCGAGTCTTGAAAGCAAAGAGTTAAAAAAACATCTCAACCAGAATCAGAGTGAAGTCACGTTAATTGATGACAATTTCAAGACTGTATTACAATAATGTATACCCTTACAGGAAACACCAATTAAAACACATATGAATAGCCTTCACTAATAAGTATGGTCAGATTTCAGTTACTTAATGTGTACAGAGGTACCGATTCCTAGTCAATCCCTCAATGATGTAACAATATCATATTGAAATTACATGAATAAAAATCCTTAACTCCACTATAATTAGGCACATGCACAACTAAAGCCAAACTAACTTTTCAGCTCCAGCCTTAAAAATAAACCACGTACCCCAGGAGAACAAAATTATAAACAAAATAAATCACCCTTCCCCTTAATCTCACAAGGTCACTTCATTAGTTCTAATATCACTGATAAAACTGATGATTAACATTTGAAACAAGATATCAAAAGTATAAAACACTGTATATATGCATATAAGTTGATAAATCCCCACCAAGAAAAACTTGGCAGAGTGGAATTACAGCAGAATATTGTAATTTTAAAATCAGATTATCATCATAACATTTTAATTGACCTGCACTTAAAATCTGTGAGTTAACAGAAACTTTTAAAATGTTATATTTTAAATCACAAATGACGGAAAGGTAATAGCTGCAACTGCCTTCCTTACTAAGAAAGGGTATATCTGAACTAAGATTTCCTTCAAACAGTGCATATCTACATGGATACCCTTGTAGAGAAACATGGTCACTTTTCAGATACTACATTATAAGAACAAAATCAACCTTAATTTCAATCACTGCGATTTTTTGAATATTTTCTGTATTATGCAGTGTAAAACTGAAAGAAACTATGTGTTATTTATTATACTTTATAATTTAGAGTAAAGTAAGTAAAGGTATCCCTGTAACAGGCCATCGAGGCCCATATAGGGTTGTGAGATGTTGAGGTTCCCACAATTTCTAGACAATCACCTCAGTGATGGCGGTAAGGTTGTCAGCCTTACAAGCCAGTGGCCATTTACCCCCAAGAATAATCCTGCTGCTCATTTCGGTTAGAGGTTGAGTTGACCCCAGGGCCATGGTGCAGCTGGAAGGAGTAGGTAAACTGAAAAAAATCCTCCTCAATGGGATTCAAACCCATGACCTTCCAGCTTGTAGCATAGTGCCTAACCAACTACGCTACTGCGTGCAGTTCAGTGTATTCAAAAAATTTTTAAGCAAGAATAACTTTGCAAATCTACAAAACTAGTTTTCAGAGCATTCTGCACAAAATATGTAGATTTAGAGTCCAACCTTCTGGATATAAAAAATTATTTTCATATGCACATATACACAATCTATTGTCAGAAAGTAAAAAAGTTGCCTTTCACCTGATTTAATATCTGGAATGGCTAAATTCTATATATTATAACTTGGACCTAAATTCTTCAATTCTGTCCTTTGCTCGTCTCTGAAGATCCTGCAATTTCATTGCCAATCCCATGTTACCCTGTATCTTTATCTTTCCTTGGAAGAAAGCTTTCTGTGGGTTCAACTTTCCAGAAATTAAATCAACAACATCACCATCATCCATTATAAATGTGACATCAGGTTTGGCTGTGGACAAATGAAGTTTTATATTAGAAAACATGAGGAACATGATTTATGTGCAATAGATGCATTCTGGAACTTGCAAATTAACGTAGCCATAGAGATTGTAATGCAATATATATAAGCTCAAACCAAAACTTTATAAATTCCTTCATAAAACAACTATAATGAAATGGCATAGAGCAGTTCAATATTTGTACATACACAGTGTCTCCAGGATCTGCTAGGACTCATTTTTTTAAATTTTGCCCTGCAATGCCATTTGCTGGAGAGTTGTGGCATCAAGATTCCTGAAGTTTCCGCTGTGGCTGTCTATAATTTCAAAGCGCAAGCTTCGCTGCATCATGTATTCTGACCTTGAATGTAACAGCACTGTTCTGACGCCCATCGGAAAATGACAGTTGAATAGAGAGCCAACATCAAATTTTGTTTGAAGTTAGGCAAAACAGCCAGAGAAGCATACGAAATGATGAAAAGTGTGTATGGTAGTGATTGTTTGAGTCGCTCGAACATTCTTCGATGGTATGCTGTATTTCGTGACAGCAGGGAGGACATTGAAGATGCTCCATGTGCATCAAAGCTGAGAACAAGTCGCACTGAAGAAAATGTGAAAAAAGTGACTCAAATCCTTGCATCAGACAGATGTATTTCTGCAAGACTCATCGATGAGCTTTTGGGAATACCAAAAAGTACTGTGCATCAAATTTTGACCGAGGACTTGGACAAATGGAAGATCTGTGCGCGGTTTGTACCGCACACGCTGTCAGGCAATGAAAAACATGCCAGAGTGAAACACCGCAAAAACATGTTATGGCCAGCCCAAAGTGATACAAAATTTACAAAATCGATTGTTACTGGTGAAGACAATGGTGTTTTCATTATGAGCCTCTCATAAAGCGGCAGAGTGCAGTGTGGTTGAGCCCAAAGAAAGTGCGCATGCGGAAGAGTCGAGTAAAGACACTGCTGTTTCCTTCTATTCCAAAGGAATTTCTGCCAGAAGGTCAAACAGGGAATTCTGATTATTATCTCGGAGCACGATTTTTTGGCCAGAAAAGGGATCACAGTCCTTGATCGTCCTCCGTATTTGCCAGATTTGGCTCCAGCAGATTTCTGGATGTTCCCAAATGTTAAGTTGGCGATGAAAGGAGACCGTCACGACACTATCCAGGACATACAAAGGGAAAGTACCGCAGTTTTAAATTTGATTCCACAATAGGAGTACAGTGACTGTTTTCAAAAACTTTTCAATCGATTCCAACTATGTTTTGATTCAGAAGGAGACTACTTTGAATAAAAAGAGTAAACTTTTGAAAATAATTCACGTCTTGTATTTTTAATGAACACAGTCCTAACAGAACCTGGAGACAGTATGTACCTAGCATTTTAAAGTAAATTTTAACTGGTCAAAGAGCAAAGGGCATTTAATGTGAACAGCAAAGGCAATAAATTATTACATACCTTTGCCATTGAATTCCACACTGCCTTTATCCGTCTTAGCATTGACAATCCAATAACCTTCCTTGCCATTTGGGCCATTCCGCACTTTGAAGGCATATATTCCTCTCACTTTCTCAATCAGATTGTCTTCATCTGCCTGCATAGCTGCTTCCAATGCTTTGAACAAAATGGATGCCTTAAAATCATCTGGATCAATACCTGCATTGGTGTAATTTAAGCTGACAGACCTGAAGCAAAAACATGTCACTTCACCTTACACTCTGTCCCACACTCTGAGAGGTGAAGTAAACTACTTGAAGGAGGGTACAGGTATGTTTGATATAACAGAAGCTCATACCTCTTAAAATAATAACAGCAAGAATGCTTTTCATCTTAGTGGTTATTTATGGAAAACAAACAAATAAGAACACAAAGTTACCTTGTAAGATTTGAGGCTTTCACGGCGGTGACTATGAAGAAAGCTGTCTTCTGGGATTTGGCACCGTGTATATGTGGTGTTAACCGACGTTTCGGAGGAACGTATCGCCTCCATCTTCAGGGTAAAGAAAAAATATAAGAAATCTGCAAGCGAAGAGACCGTGAGTTACCGGTTCTCGCGGTCTCTTCGCTTGCAGATTTCTTATATTTTTTCTTCTACCCTGAAAATGGAGGCGATACGTTCCTCCAAAACGTCGGTTAACACCACATATACACGGTGCCAAATCCCAGAAGACTGCTTTCTTCAAAGTTACCTTGTTTATTGTTAACAAATGCAATGTGAGTTTGCTTACACTCAGCATACTTATAACTAAATATTAAAAATATATCCATCTGCTCAACATGGGGCAGCATGACGGTTGTCAGAGCAGCACCCTGGCTGTGCCCTAAA
The DNA here is from genome assembly GCF_002891405.2 of Cryptotermes secundus. Classification (NCBI taxonomy): domain Eukaryota; kingdom Metazoa; phylum Arthropoda; class Insecta; order Blattodea; family Kalotermitidae; genus Cryptotermes; species Cryptotermes secundus. The sequence continues at coordinate 67,170 of NW_019740697.1, read as the reverse complement.
CTCTATCATTGGTTGCACTAACACATGATGGACATCTGACAGTGCTTACCTCCTTCTGATTAGTTCTCCACATTGCTTGTTCATCCACGCGAAAAAAAATGTAAACAACAAATAACTATTGTGTTTTAGTTTATTTACTATAGAAGTCAGTTTTAAGCATCTAATTTCTTAGCCTTTTTCTTATATCAGTGTGCTAGTTTTTGAAACGTGACCGAACCTGACCTTTCTGTGGTGAAACATAAGAAAGGAAAGTACAAGTACTGAAAAATGGTGCATGTTAAACGTTTTTACAAAATAATCCTCATATTACATTGGATGAAGTGATACCTTTAGTGGCTAATGCAACTAGTATATCTAAGGTAAATAAAGAAGTGGGAAGTGATGCAAAGCTTGTTATTCCAAAGAAAAACTGGAAAGCAAAACAGTTAAGTGAAAAATAATATGGTTTTATGAATAATGTTATATTTTAGCATCCTGTTGCACTGATTTATGTCCATGATTTATTCCAGCCGTCTTACAGTGCATACACTCATCCACTTCACTCTTCACTCCCGCACTACATGTTTTGGCACAAAGGTGCCATCTTCAGGTGCTTTTTGATTTACGTTAAACTACTTCACTGCATGCCTTGCCTGCATGGTTTTATGAAGCTTGAAAATAAGTGCATTATTATTTTTTAGGAATAAAATTTCAATTCTGAATAATATATTACCTATAGTGAATAGTGATGATATGCCAAATTTTTCTCCCTCAACTCTGACGGACTTTTGAAACTAAGGGACTGAGGTACCATGTTGGGTGGTTCTCTTGTCACCACAGCATGGTGTGCCCTCAGGCTGCAGATGCTGGAGAAGATCTCCAGATATGGAGGGTAATTGAGAATATACTGAATAAGCAGTTGCAGACAGCTGACAAGGGGTGGTCCTCCAGTTTGGGAGTTGGGTGTGGGGGCTAATAGCTCATCACTGTAAAAAATACTCTTGTTACGAAATGTTACAAAGGCCCTCGCACTTGGATGGATTCTTTGGTTAAATGACCTAAGATATGGAAAATGGACATGAGATTTGGTATGTGGAATGTAAGAAGTCTGTGTAGGGCAGTTTTGCTCATGACAGATGCAAAAGAAATTTCTAAATATGAGTCAGGTGTAGCAGGAGTACAGGAAATAACATGGGACATGGGTGGCACCAAACCAACAGGTGAATATATATTTTTCCATAGAAGGGGGAATGAGAATCGTGAATTAGGTACAGGTTTCTTTGTACATAAGAGAATCATATCACCAGTTAAGAGGGTAGAGCTTATTAGTGATAGGATGTCGTACATAATACTAAGAAGTCTCCGGTGTGATATCATTGCTCTGAATGTTCATGCAAAATCAGAGTATAAAATTGGTGATGTAAAAGACCAGTTCTACAAAGAACTGGAACATGTATTCGAAAAATTCCCTAAAATACCATACAAAAAATCTGTTAATTGCCAAAGTAGGTAGGGAAGACATTTTCAAACCAGTGATTGGGAACAAGAGTTTGGACAAAATTAGTAATGATAATGGAGTTAGAATAGTAAATTTGCCATATACAAAAATCTGTGAAAAATACAATGTTCCCACATCATAACATTCACTAATTTATGGGACATCTCCTGATGGAAAGACTTACAATCAAACTGACCATACCTGTATTTTGATAGGAGATGGCATTCAAGTATACTTCATGTCTGATCACATTCAGGACAGCAGATTGTGATACTGACCACTATGTGCTGGTAGTAAAGGTTAGGGAAAGACTGCCAGTGAGCAAGCAAACAATGCATAGAGTTCATATGGAGAGGTTCAATCTCAAGAAATTAAATGAGGCAGAGGGTAAAGAGCACAGTATTGTGTTGAAATCTCAAATAAGTTTGTAGCTGTGGAAAACAATGAGGTGGATGTTAATAAAGCTTGGGAAACTATTAGAATATCAAAATTTCTGCCAAGGAGAGTCTAGGTTATTATGAACTGAAGAAGCATAACCCATGGTTTGATGAAGGATGCTCAAAATTATTAGACAAAAGTAAACACGCCAAATTGCAGTGATAACAGGATCCAAGTGAAATAAATGGGGATAATCTGAACAATATAAGGTGTGAAACCAGCAGGCATTTCAGGAAAAAAGGAAATATCTGAAAGACAAAACTGATGAGCTTGCAATGAACAGTAAGAACAAGTACATTAGAGACATGTATAGAGGAATAAATGATTTTAAGAGGGGTTAGCAACCTATAAGTAACTTAGTGAAGGATGAGAATGGTTATCTGCTTGCAGATTCCCACAACATTTTGAACAGGTGGAAGAACTACTTCTCCCAATTATTGAATGTACATGGGGTCAGTGATATTACACAGATAGAAGTATATGCAGCTGAGCCATTAGTATCTGATCCCAGTCCTTTTGAGGCTGAAATTGCCAATGCAAAGTTGGACAGTCAGGTAGTGATCAAATTCCGGGAGAACTGATTCAAGCACGATGTGAAACATTATGGTGTGAGATCTATAAGCACATTAATACTATTTGGAATAAGGAAGAATTTGCTGATTTATGGAAGAAGTCTATTATTGTACCAATTCACAAGAAGGGTGATAAAACTGAATGTAGTAATTATCATGGGATATCACTGCTATCGTCTTCATGCAAAATTTTATCCAATATCCTTCTCTCAAGGTTACGTCCATATACAGTAAAACTTGGTTACAGCAACATCGGTTTCTGCGACACCTTGTCTATTGCGTCAAATATTCAATGGTACGAACTAATTCCTCATAAAGCAACTGTTTTTATACCTTGCTTAGTACGACATGCACAAATGCATCAACCTCATATGTAACGTCATTTTCATTCCTGAATTTCTGATATGTACATTGAACATAATTTAGAAAGTGTGTTTTGGGCAAGTAACAGGAAACAGATGAAGATAACTGATTACTGTACTCGTATCTAGGTACAGTAAGGCACAACAATTGATGTAATCTACTGTAATTTGGTGAGTAGGCCTACCTTTAATATACAGTATTAGTGCGGTGTGTATTGTCAGTGAAAAGCGCTGTAATATGTCTTTGATATTACACATTTGGGCAATTCCACGTTAATGTTACGTTAGTCTGTACTTAACTACGTATTTCACTAAAAAATGCAACATTTTAACTCGGTTTTTGGTAGATTTTTACGTGACTAACATAAGGCTACTGTGGAAGTGCCCATTTCGGTTACAACGACATTCGTTTATAACGACACTATTTTTAGGTCCCTTTGATGACGTTATAACCAAGTTCTACTGTATATATATACTACTCTGTCCAAAAAGTATCTGACCATGGGCCAGGAAAAAAAAAAGTTCTGTGTCTGGGTGGTTACAATACTTAATCGCCTTCAAAGTAGGCCCCTTGTGACTCCACACACTTAGCCCAGTGGTCCTTCCATCGCTGGAAGCAATTCTGGAAGGCTTCTTTTGGAATGGCGTGCAGCTGCGCCATCGCGTTCTGTATGATGTCCTCACGGCTGTCAAAATGGCAGCCTTTTAGCGGTGTCTTCACTCTCAGGAATAGCCAGAAATCACAAGGAGCCATGTCAGGAGAGTAGGGAGCCTGGCGAACCTGCGGAATGCTGTGCTTGGCCACGAAACCTTGGATCAAGTGTGATGAATGAGCTGGGGCGTTGTAATGATGCAGCTGCCAGTTGCATGCGTACCACAGCTCCAGTCACTTGCACTGAACTGCATCACGAAGATGGCGGAGAACTTCTTGGTAGTACTCCTTATTGATAGTCTGGCCTAGTGGTACGTATTCATGATGCACAACAACCCGGTAATCGAAAAAAACAGTCAGTACCACCTTCACATTGCTCCGAACCTGTCATGCTCTTTTGGGCCTCGCGGATGTTGGATGCTTCCATTGTGATGCCTGAACCTTGGTTTCTGGGTCATATCCATACACCCATGACTCGTCACCAGTGATCACAGTCTTCAGGAACTCAGGATCACTGTTGCCGCACTCCAGCATGTCCTGCGCGACCTCAAGGCGGAGTTGTTGCTGCTCCGGCGAAAGCAGCTTGGGCACAAATTTTGCCGCCACTCTTTGCATGCCCAAATCCTCAGTTAGAATTGTGTTTGCGGAACCTCTGCTGATCCCAACCTCATCAGCAACTTCATGGATGGCCAAACAACGGTCTTCCATGATCAGTGTCCGCACTTTTTCAATGACATCAGCATTTCGGCTTGCTAATGGTCTCCCGGAACGCTGCTCACTGTCCACCACCATACAGCCATGTTTAAAGTGGTTGAACCACTCTTTAATTTGAGTGACCCCCCACTGCATTATCGCCGAAAGCCTGCTGAATTTTGTGAATTGTTCCGCTTGGGCATCCCCAAGTTTCTGACAAAACTTAGTGCAGTATCGCTGCTCCAAGCATTCTGTCATCTTGAGCGAAACGAGAATGCGGCGAACACATGTTACACCACTTCGCTATCTGGCAGCCATAGACGCATCCGGCGGTATTGCGAGTCAGCAAAAGATCATGCATGCGCATGAAAGTCCCTTCTACCACTACGCTCAGTTTCCCCACCCCTTTGGCCATTACTTACAGCAGAAAAAAATAAAGTCAGATACTGTTTGAACATACGGTAGGTCAAATTACTGGGGATCATCAGTAGGAATTTCAATGTAACAGATCAACTACTTACCACAAACTTTTCATTATTCAGACACTGGAGGAAAAATAGGAGTACAATGAGATAGTACGTAGGTTGTACTGAAAGTCATGAGCAACAATTTTTTATAAAGTAACATGCTTTATTATTGACAAACCAAATACACCACCTCAATCTACAGACCTTTCTTTATTTTTCCACATAATCGCCACTTCTTTGTACACATTTCTCCCAGCATTCTAGGAGTTTGAAAATTCCCCTTCTGTAAAATTCTGTTCCAGCCATCCGAAGACACTGACGCACTGCTTTCTGAATTCAGCGTGCTTATGGAAGTGTGTGCATGGGTGCGAGCAGTGTTCAAAGATGGGTGAAACATTTTAAAGATGGGAACACCAGCATCGAAGATGAGCCTCAGAGCGATCGTCCTCGAACAGCCTCAACTGAAGCAACAAGGAAAGAGTGGATGATATCATTCAAGATGAAAGGTGTGTGACTGTGGACACAATAGCCCGAAAACTTGGAATGGGCACAGTGCAGTACAGGAGATGACTGAAAGCTTGGGCTATAGGTAAGTTTGTGCTCGTTGGGTCCCGCAGTTATTGACCTAAGACCACAAAGGTCACATTGGAAGCAATTGCAAAGATGCGGTGGGAAGTTCTTCCACATCCCTGATCTGGCACCCCCCCGACTACCATCTTTTCGGATTCGTGAAGGATCAACTGTGTGGACAACGTTTTGAGACAAGGGAGGCAATTCAGAAAGCAGTGTGTCAGTGTCTTCGGATGGCTGGAATGGAATTTTACAGAAGGGGAATTTTCAAACTCCCAGAACACTGGGAAAAATGTGTACAAAGGAGTGGCAATTATGTGGAAAAAATAAAGAAAGGTCTGTAGATTGAGGTGGGGTATTTGGTTTGTCAATAATAAAGCAAGTTACTTTAAAAAAACTGTTGCTCATGACTTTCAGTACGACCCTCATACATCAGCTATTCGTAGACCTCAAGAAAGCCTAAGATTAAGTTAGGAGGGGAGCACTGTACATATTCTCATAGAGTTTGGGGTACCCATGAAACTAGTCAGGCTGGTTAAAATGTGTTTAAATAAAATGGATAGTAAAGTCTGTATATGTGAACATTTGTCTGATACATTTCATATCCAAAATGGTCTAAAAGAAGGAGATGCTTTAGCACTAGTGCTTTCCAACTTTGCTTTAGAATATGCCATTAGGAAGGTCCAGGGAAACCAGGAGGGACTGAAACTAAATTGCAACACATCAGTTGCTGGTCTATACTGATGATGTGAATCTACTGGGAAATAACACAGACACCATAAAGAAAACAAAGAAACACCCACAAGAAGGTTGGTCTAGAAGTAAACGCAGAGAAAACTGTGTGTTTTTTTTGTCTCGTCATAAAAATGCAGGGTAAAATCATGACATAATATAGGTAACAGATGTTTTGGAAATGTGGCACAGTTCAGATATTTGGGAATGGCAGTAACAGATTAATATTGATTCAGGAGGAAATTAAGAGGAGAATGAATTTGGGTAATATTTGCTACCATCCAGTCCACAATATTTCGTCTTCTCATCTGCTGTCTAAAAATGTAAGAATTGGAATATACATAACTATGATTTTGCCTGTAGTTCTGTATGGGTGCGAAACTCTGTCTCTGATATTAACACCTTGTGGACCGGACGCCTAGGCGCAGGTGTTTGGGTTTTAAACGTGGCAGATCGGTCGCCTAGATTTAGGCTTTTAGGACACGTTAAGTTGCAACACACTATTCCTCACTTTGGTGGCCACGTGTCTGTAAAAGTACTGCGTAGCTGACCTTCGCAATGTTTGTTTTCTGAGTCAGCAACGTGACAACTCTCTATTCCCCTCTCACTCTAAAGAAAAGTCCCTTTGTTCAAGCCGAAGCTTCTATGTGTGAGGCAAGATATTCTCAGTGTCAACATGGCTCAGAGACAAAAGCAGTTGGAAGGCCGCGCAAGCTCTCAGAGAAGAAGAAATCTGTGATTTGATCTCTGATGAGTTATCTGACTTGCCAACTGCTTCGTCTTCTGATAGCGAGGGCAGTGTCAGTGGCAGTGACAGGGGCCCCCAAAATATTGTGACCAGAAGAGAAAGTGAAAGTGACAGTGAGAGCTCCGATGAAAGTGCGAGTGCTAGCATTGCGGGGACAGCCACATGGGGTAAAGTGGACAAAACACCCACTTTGGGAAAGTTTATTGGTGATCCAGGTGTGAGACAAATGTCATCGGAGCCTACGTAAGTGTCTGAAGTAGCTGAACTGTTTTTTTGGACTCCTTGGAGGGGAAGACTTCGTTTTCGAACGTATAATCCTGGGAAACTCACAAAGTATGGCCTACTTGTTTGTGTAGTCATGGAAAGCACTTCAGGCTATATTGGAAATTTAGAAACTTATTCCGGTGAAGGCAAGAAATTGCAAGAAACTATTGTTTCCATTTTGGATCCCTATCTGGATCAAAATTATCACGTTTATCGAGATAATTTTTATAACAGTGTGGCAACTGCAGAATACCTACTTTCAAGGAAAGTACGTATTTGTGGTACAATTAGGGTGAGCAGAGACCTTCCTCCAGATCTGAAAGAGGAATGTAAATCCCTGAAACGTGGTGACACCACATTCAGGAGGAAGGGGGACATTCTTCTTCAGTCCTGGAGGGATACTCGCATTGTGAATATGATTTCCACTATTCACAATTCGAGCACGGTCGATGTTCAAAGACGACACGGGCAAGTGAAGAAGAAGCCTCTTTGTTTTTGTTGATAGAGTTGATAGAGCCGACCAATACTTGGCCTATTATTCCCTTCCTAGGAAAACAGAAAAAGGGATGAAGAAAGTTGCCTTGTGGCTTATAAACTGTGCCCTTTTCAATTCATTTTTGGTTTTCAAAGAGCTAAACGAAAATTCAACTTTGAAATACAAGGCATTTCTCATGAATGTGACAAAAGCCTGGGCTAGAGACCTCATGGTGGAGGCAGAACCTGCGTCAGACACAGACGTAGTACGACCGGGACCATCTACTCCCACCCCACGGAGGCCTCATGTGGACCCCCCTGGGCGACTCTCGGGTGATATGCAGAAACATACCCTCGTGAAAATTGTGATGAGCGAACAATCGATGGGGAAGTATCCTTCTAGGCAGTGCCGTGTGTGCGCTGTGCACAAGAAGCGAAGCAAGACTTCCTACATCTGCAAGTTCTGCGTCATGCCTCTTCACAGAGGGGAATGTTTCCAGAAATATCACACTCTGAAGCACTTCTATGAGATCTGGTAAGTCTTCTCCAAAAATTTTAGTTCATAAAATTAATTAGGAGATTTTATATTAATTTTTAAAGTGAACAGTTCACAAGTTAGGGTAGTAGGTTTAAAAACACCGGTCCCCAGGGCGATTTAAATATTTAAATCACCGGTCCGCAAAGTGTTAAATACTCCAAAGTTTCACAGGCTGTGTATAAGGAGAAAAACAAAATAACTATTAATACTCTCTTGTAAGAAAGTAGCTCTGTGTAAAAAAAAGAAACCTGCAAGCACTCAAACATTCCAGATGCATTTCTTTTCTTGCAATCTTCTGAATCTGACATCACAGTTCCTCCCTACTACTGACTGTACTGGTATAAACCTTGGTTTCCAAATATCCCCACAGAAGAAAGGAAAGAGGATTCACGTCAGGTAAGTGACCAGGCCAAGAAACTGGGACTTCACATCTGTGGCCAATCAAGCATGCAGGGTAATTTTTAGAGAGCCACTGATGCACTTCACAACTGTAACATGGCATGGTACCACTATGTTGAAACAACACGTGATTGCCACATGTTAGTTAGTTAGTTATTTAGAGAGGGTGGGTTTCCCCATGCACCGCGACCAGTTTGATCTATTGTGCTTCCCTCTATGATATTCTACCAGTCTCTATACCCTACCGATAAATGATGCGTACCATCAGTCCCGCCGAGCAAGCGAGTTCGACCACTTGCTTAGTGGTGTCCATAATGCTTCCCCCATCTATCAGAGGCCTTAGAGACTATTGTTGGGCAGGAAACGTCCTGGAATTTGGCTCAGTGATCCCCTTTGGGGATATGAGGTTCTTTTACGTGCCGTAAAGTTACGACACGAGACACACAGCTTAAAGTCCCTCCCGGAGGACTTGTCCCTGAATTTTTCCGCCCTTAAAAATTCGACAACCTCCGCCGGGTATTTGAATCCGCGTACCACGAGTCATGAGGTGGGAACGTTACCTCTAGACTATGGAGGCTGCTTCTGCCACATGTTAATGACTAGACATGGGGGCTTGGAATGCAATTGGACTTATTGAATATTTACAACTCGTAACTACAATAACTATAAGTCTCACTAGTTTACACTCTATATAGATCAATACAACTACAGCATGCGTAAAGTCTTCTGTTAGTTCACTTAGTCACTGCTAGGCAGCAACTGCTAAATAGTGCAACTCAAGACTGCTAACTGCTGACTCACAACCAACAAACTTTCCACTGGAACAGATCACACAGAAAACATTGCTTTTGACAGTTCCTCTACTGTTGCCGCAGTCATGTGCCTGAGCCTTCAGGTGCATTGCCATTTGTTTTCAGAGGGGACATGCTTGTGATGTCTTTGATTGTCCTTGTAAATGTCACCTCAATATTGTGCTGGCTCCAACACTTCTGCTTTTGGTTTCAACAGTGCACAACCTTAATTCCTCATGGGTTAGGTCTTGCACTGCTGTCCTCCATCTGCTCCCTCCTTAGGGCTGCTCATTATGGTCCTTTTGCAGGCATGCCTCCCTTACTGTTCTTTTGCAACTGACAGTCTTCAACCATCGTTACAAGCAACACCCTTATGGGTTGGACCAGCACTTTTGGTTCAGCTTTATTTGGGACCCTGGAACCTGTCCCTGTGAAGCTACCCACCACCTCCAGGGGTCCCTTCAACTTCACCATCATGACAAATTGAGAAGCTGCTACCTCACTGTTGCCATTCATATACAGTTGCGAACGTGGTCACTCCCTAGAACGCTACAATGGCATATCCTCATCACCCAGTCACAGCGTGTAGCACCTCAAATCAACAGATGCATTTTGGGCATGCATGGTGTACAGTCACAATGAACGATCAAGTCAAGGAGGATGATGTGGGCAGGGCATGTAGCACGAATGAGGGAGACAAAGAATGCATATAGGATATTGGTGGGAAAGCCAGAAGGAAAGAGACAACTGGGAAGACCAAGGTGTAGGTGGGTGGACGTTATTAAAATGGATCTTAGAGAGATAGGATGGAATTGTATGGATTGAATTGATCTGGCACAGGACAGGGACTAGTGGAGGGCTCCTGTGAACATGGTAATGAACCTTCGGATTCCATAAAATGCAGGGCAATTCTTGAGTAGATGCAGAATTGGTGGCTCCTCCAGAAGGGCTCAGCTCCGTGAGTGAGTGAGTGAGTGAGAGTGAGTGAGTGAGTGGGTAAGTAAGTAAGTAAGTAAGTAAGTAAGTATGGTGTATAGCAGCCCTGTCCAACGCGGCGCCCGTGATATATTTTTCTGGCGCCCTCCGTAAGCACATATAATTGACCCAGTTTTTAATATTAATTCAAATTGTATGACGAGACATTTTTGAACGTCTTGAGTACTGTTAAATATTTTCACAAAATTTCCTTGAAGCGTGGTACAGTATTAAACATTCCTTGAAAATGTATGCCTATTTCTTTTCTCCCTTGCTAACAACACCAGTCTTAATTCTTTTTTCACTAGAGAAACCGCCGTCCTCTCAAGATCACGTAATTTTCCCTAGCGGTATTTTAACCCCCTTCAAACAGCCGCAAGTCCCCACTGAATCGGCTTTCATGGATTTCGGATTTATGGTCAGGGTACCACAAAATTTTCTGTGATCGGCAGGGCAAACATATTCACCGACACGAACATGACTATGGGGCCCAGCTTACCGAAATTTCCCCAATTTCTAAACTCATCGGCAATATGAATAAAAGTTACTTTAATCCCAAGCGGCCTCCGTAGTCTAGGGGTAACGTTCCACCTCATGACTCAAGGTACGTGGGTTCAAACCCGGTGGAGGTCGTGGAATTTTTAAGGGCGGAAAAATTCAGGGAACAAGTCCTCCAGGAGGGACTTTAAGCCGTGGGTCCCGTGTCGTAGCTTTACAGCATGTAAAAGAACCTCATGTCTCCAAAGGAGGCCACTGAGCTAAATTAAGGGCATTTCCCGCCCAACAGTAGTCTCTAACACCTCTGGTAGATGGGGGAAGCATTGAGATACCTCTGAGCCAGTAGAGGCCGACCTCGCTGGCTGAGTAGGGACTGATGGTAAGCACCAATACCAGTAGGGTATAGAGGCTGGTAGAAGATTATAGGGGGACGCATAATAGATCAAACTGGTCGCGGTGCATGGGGAAACCCACCCCCTCCAATAATAATATTAATAATAATTGTACTAATGATAAAGGAGCACTGAATATATATACAACAAAAGCTAGACCAAGACTAGAACTAGAACCAAAACTAGACTAAATTTTAAATATTAGAAAATAAAACGGACATGGTAATGACGTAGCTGGAACCATGAACTTAGTAAGTTCAATCAAAAGAAAAAGTATCTTCAGAGGCAATAGTATATTTACTGCAAGCATCCAATAATCTGCTGATAATAATATTATTAATAATAATAATTGAATTCACTTCTTTCTTTCGTGTGTGAAGTGAACAGCAAACAACAAATAACAATAAATTAAATAATACAATTCATTTCAATTCTTTATTATTTATGTGCCGAGTCAACAGCCACAAGGCCAATTACGGACAGAGCACAGTG
>NW_019740697.1:51699-54392 GCF_002891405.2 Cryptotermes secundus | reverse complement strand
GTGTATTTACAAAGCCTATCCAGCAAAGTAGTGACGTAACAATAGCTTCTTATAAAATCTGTCATGTGCTAGCTAAAAGGTAAAAACCTTTCAGTGATGGGGAAATAGTTAAAGAAGCTATGATCAGTGCCGGCGAGTCTCTGTTCGATGGTCACGAAGATAAATCTGCACTCATGTCTTCTATCAAAGGACTTCAGTTGTCTCACCAAACTGTTGCTAGACGAGTTGAACAGATTTCTAGTAATCTGGAATCTCAACTACATCAGGATTTGCAATCGTATGAATATTTTTCACTCCAGCTTGATGAAAGCACTGATATATCGGATGTTGCACAATTATGTGTATTTGTTAGAATAGTTTTTGGCGATTTTATGGTAAAGGAAGAGTTTGTTAAACTGCTGCCACTTCTTGAACGTACTAGGGGAGAAGACATATTTAATGTGTCCCTTAAATTTGTGAAAGAATGTAACTTACCACTTTCTAAACTTGTTGCTATAACTACAGATGGGGCGCCTTCAATTACTGGTAGGAACAATGGGTTTCTTGCTCTTTGTGCTAAGGATGAATCATTTCCCAGTGTTCTTTCTTATGACTGCATTATCCACCAGGAAGCTTTATGCGCAAAGGTTTTGAAGTTTGACCATGTTATGAATGTAGTAACTCGTGTGGTAAATTATATCAGATCATCTTCTACTCGTCATCGATTGTTCAGAAATCTTTTGAATGTGCCAGACACTGAGCATGGTGACATAATTTTCCATGCAGACATAAGGTGGCTTAGTAGGGGGAAAACACTGGAACGATTTTTCTGTCATCTGGATGAGGTCAGGGACTTTCTGAAATCATCTCCTGGCCAATATTATCAAGAACTTGATGCAATATCATGGCTACTGGATTTAGCTTTCTTGGCAGATATCACCTCAAAATTAAACGAGTTAAATCTTGAATTACAAGGGAAAGATCATAACATTTCAAGCATGATAAGTGTAGTTAATGATTTTCAAAAGAAACTAAAGCTATGGATTGCACGTTTAAACAGAAATCCTTTTCACATTTTCTGCATATGAAATCTGTTATGGAAACCTTAAATGGCTGTGAATACCATCTTCCATCTTTTGCCCAGCAATTTCCATGCTGTCTGTGTGTCTGTGAATTCCCCCCCCCCCATTCCCATTACAATAACCTCTGAATACCTGAAGCAATCATTATGAAACTTGGTATGTGTATCATGGCAACTGAGCCCATCTCAGTGGCATACTTCATAAACCCCTCCCATCAGTCTGTGTGTCTGGATGTGTATCCCTCCTATCTTTGCTAGGCAAAGCTCAGTAAAGTGTATCTGTCCTTTTGCTGCTAGGCAATGACTAGTTAAACGGATACACACAACAACAGAAAATCTTTTGGATGTGTGTCTGTGGGTCTGTCTGTGTATCCCCCTAACATTGCTAGGTAACAACTTGGTAAAGACATTCCTGAAGAAAGGAAGAACTGTTGGATGCACAGCTTTCTACGCAGTCCATGTTGTATCAAAGGAAAGTAGACAATTAGTTCTTCCAGAATTGTTTGTTATAATGTATGGTGTACAGATGTATGGGAGGTGCCTGTTCTAGATGCAAGAGGTCTGGTACTGGTGGTAGGCTGCCTTTCAGCGACCTTAAGGATCTGCTCTTCAATCCATACACTATATATAAAACATAGAGGGCCAACAAAGCACCACATTCTGTGAAATACTGCTATCTCTCACGGTCAGTGGTCAACAGAAAAGAAAGTATTGTTCAGATTGTTAATTGGTTTATTCAACAACCTACAAGTAACGGCTACAGTTAATTATCACACAGTTGCGGGGTTTCACGATTTATAACCCTATTCACGAAACTAACGGAAGAGAAACAAACCTTCCCGTGGACTCCAGAAGTGGAGGCCGCTTTTCAAACACTAAAGGGTTCCCTATGTGCTGCCCCTATTCTTGCCTACCCACAGCCAGGAGAGAAATTCATTGTGGACACAGATGCAAGTAATGTCGGTATTGGAGGAGTACTCTCTCAAATACAGGATGGACAAGAGCATGTCATAGCTTATTTCAGCAAGACGCTAAACAAAGCAGAGAGAAATTACTGCGTAACCCAACAAGAACTACTTGCCATAGTGAGGTTACTGGAACATTTCCACAAGTACCTCTACGGACAACAGTTCCATCTGAGAACGGACCACTCTGCGCTTACCTGGCTTATGAGTTTCAAGAACTTGGAGGGACAAACTGCGCGCTGGATACAGCGTCTACAGGAATACAACTTTACTTTGGAGCACCGTCAGGGCCGGAAACATAACAAAGCCGACGCCCTTTCTAGACGACCCTGCCAAGAGCAATGTGCGCACTACCACAAAGTTGAGACGCGGGCAGAGGTAAAGCAAAGACGCGCTATTGGAACTCTATCAGCAGCCAGCTGGGACCCAGTTACCCTAAGAGAGGAACAGCTACAAGAGCCAGACATAGGGCCTATTCTATGGGAAGTAGAAAACGGCCAATGACCAAAATGGCAGGACATCGCGGATCGGAGTCCCACATACAAAACCTACTGGGCCCAGTGGAAATCGCTCGCTGTGAGAAACGGCGTACTAGAGCGTAACTGGGAATCCGCCACCAGAAGACGTCAAGTACCCCAGATAATTATTCCTCGGAGCAGGGTGAAGGA
>NW_019740697.1:44676-51550 GCF_002891405.2 Cryptotermes secundus | reverse complement strand
TAGCGGAAGTTCTGGTTGCCAACTTCATACCTCGGGAGTTGCACAGTGACCAAGGCCGTAACTTCGAGTCTCATCTACTGAAAGAAGTTTTGCAACGCCTAGGAGTGAGCAAGACGCACACCACACCCCTGCACTCACAGTCGGATGGCATGGTGGAACGCTACGTCAAGACCATCTAAGAGCACCTGCGGAAGGTCGTCGCATCGCATCAAAGGGACTGGGATGAGAGGTTACCCCTCTTTCTCCTAGCTTACAGGGCATCCACTCACGACACTATGGGCCTGACGCCTGCTGGCCTAGTGTTCAGACGAGAACTACGACTACCCTGCGACCTGCTGTTTGGAGTACCCCCAGACAAAGAACTACCCACAACCAATTATGCAGCAGACTTAGTGGATCAACGGCACGACATCCACAATTATGCCCGGCAACACCTGAAGCTCGCCAGTCACTGGATGAAAACTCGGTACGATAAACTGGCCAACTCCGCAGGTTACAATGAAGGCGACAGAGTTTGGCTCTATCGCCCAACTAGCAGGAAAGGGAAATCGCCTAAGCTACAAGCATCATGGGAAGGTCCTTACAAAGTAGTGACCTGGATAAATGATGTGGTATACCGAATCCAGAAGACCCCAAGGTTGAGGATGTTGGTTGTACACCTCGACCGGCTCGCGCCTTATCATGGAGCTGTTCGAGATGAGCAACCATAAAAAGGGGGAAGATGTAGAGGTTGGAAAGCAGAGCAACGGGGAGAAGGGAAAGAGTAGCAGGACAAAAAGAAGATGCTGCAAGAACAACCCCCAAAGAAAAGGAATGGGGATACACCATTAGGCCATTCGGGATGAACAACCTTAAGGAGGGAGCAGTGTGACATGTTGCGCAACGGAGAACCCCCACCTCCCCAGCGGTACGTGGCTGTAATGTAGCGCTCTCGTTACTATGGTAATAGGCGAGTCATCGCCCCGCCAATCTCCCCACAGTGATGTAACGCGCAATGTGCGGTAACGCAACACGGCATAACACCGGTTCCTACTGTGACGTGATACCGCTTCCTGCTGTGACGTGGCACGCAACGACGCTGTTGACGCGGGCAACAGGTAACAGCGAACGGGATAAAAGCCGGCTGAGCAGCAAGGGAGAGCCAGTGTGTTATCAACAGTTCTCAAGGCAGCAGCCTAGAGTTGAAACATAGCAGCAGTCGCGGTAAGAAGACCCGAACGCATGGTTACAAGATTTTATGTGACAGTGTGCAATAACTAAGAAGTCAGCGAGTGGAAGACTTATTGTGTGCTTTCAAGACTTTGTGTGTGCTGTAGTACAGTTATATTTGAAGTGTGTAATTCAGAGAGACTTGTATAGCTCCCGTGTTATTAATACGTGAAGACTCTTGAAGATAGTGTGAAGAGATTTGGTTGTAGGGTTTGTAAAGTCTGGAAACCCGTAACATTGTTATAATTAATTGTAGCCGTTACTTGCAGGTTGTTGAATAAACCAATTAACCCTTTGACGTGGTCATTTAAATTCCGCGGCCGCGGCTCCTGCGGTAATATATTCAGCCGGCCATTTAAATTTTGCTCGAAAATTATTTATTCATCATTGTTCTTAAATTCTATGAGATAGGAACATGAAACTTTCACTAAAATGATCTTAAATGGTGGTTTTATAACCTTACCTTATAATATGGGCGCCCTGTATCTCGGCCATGGAAGCAGGTTGTTTAGTATTTCAGCAGTGAATGGTACGCCTTGAAGGATGAAACTTTCACTAAAATGATCTTAAATGGTGGTTTTATAACCTTACCTTATAATATGAGCGCCCTGTATCTCGGTAATGGAGGCAGTTGGTTTAGTAGAAGGAAGGCCTTGAAGCATTCGTATAACCCAACGGTGCCCCACGTTCACCATTCTCCGCTCCAATATTGTGTATTTTTTTTGGCCCTTTTTTTTAACCACACATATGTGCGGCCTTGCCTTCTTACCCGTGAGGGGTATACTTCAAGGAAATGTCTTTCCGTGACCCGTTTAGTTGCCAGGTCAGCTGTAGTAAATTCAACGTTACGAGTTATCATAACAAGGGGTTGTTGCTATGCCTTTGATATTCCATCCATTTTGGCGGCAGGAGATGTCGTAGGGGTGACCACAGAATTCATGAAGTTATTCTAAGAACTGTCTGGTATGTAGTGAACGAAAGTAGAGCTTAGCTGGCTCAAAAAAATATTTATGGTCATCCCTCGAAACGACCACCAAGGTCAGTACGATAAAATGGAGTCAACTGGAGCGATAATGAGCGAAGGAATGAGTTCTTTTCCCTCCCCCACACACATCCGTATCGTCTCAGGGGGTGACCACAGTGTTCTGCCTTAAAATGTGGCGTTTTTCTAAGAAATGGGTGCTATGTACTGTGCGAAAGCAATCGATTTTGCAGGCATAAACTTTTGTACATCCCTCTTCTAAGAATTCCAATTGAATAGCCAGCTCAGGGCAATATGATATTATAAACACCAGCACATATCAGTCTCTGGTGTTTATAGCTTCAGAGCAAAGAAAACACATCATTCATAACAGAAACAGCTCGCAATAGCCACAGGAACGTTGCTGCAAGACAGGCATATGTAACGACGACTTAGCGCTCTTAAACGCGTGTGTCATTAAATACAGTCCTCCTGACAACAGGCCAGTGAAAAATCTAACAATCTACAGCAAAACCATCAATTATTATGGGCGTTATAACATACGTGTGCAGCTGGACGAAACATACACGTCGAACCCCCCCAGACGATTTAAATCCCTGACGAAACATACACGTCGAACCACGGCAACGGGTTAACAATCTCTACGGCGTATTCAGTGACGAAACACGTTACAGTATGATGATTTGGCACTCTCCAATTCAGGTATTTTTCTCTGTATCTTTTATCAGCATTTTCTCTATACTCTCCCAGCACTTGATTCATACCTGCAAATTCAATAACTGAACAGCCACTTTCCATGCTGGATTAATATGCAATATGCTCTCCCAAGCTTAGACTGCTTCAGACTGACTCAATAAGTAATACAGTCTGTCTATATTAGTACTGCACATGCACATTAAGACATGAGGTACAGTAAACATCAACACAAAGTTCCACATCAGATGGATCTCTGCAATCACCACACTACAAAAAAATACCCTCTTCTATAATTTATTCCTTCCCATACTGTTCATAGTCATATACAGAGATATTGTAGAAAAAAAGAGAAATGGTTTGTATGTTCCTGTGGAAAATATAGAATACTTGAAGTGTTGCATACCTTCCCTCAGAAGCTCCTGGAAACCCAAGTTTATACAGTGCAACAACAACAGCTCCTCCAAGACCAATGTTGTGCTGGAGAGCTATCTTTGCATCAGGCACTTGTCGTCTCCCTGCCATTCCACGGAGCTGCCAGCAGAGCTCTGCACATTGTGCCAAACCTAAGAAATAAGAAAATATTGAATTGCAATATGTCAGACAGATGAAATATTCTGAAAACTGTCAGGAAAATTAACATCACAGTCATAAAGTTCATCAGAAAAATTGGGGAAGTTCTTAACAGCTGCACTGTCTAAGAGAACTCACCAAATAGGAAACATATTGTCGCGTGATGCCTATGTAACACGACATATAAATTCATGATGGTTTCCGGATTTGCATGAATATTTATTGGACAAAGCCTTTTACACTTTCAAGTTCAATTACTAACAATTTCAATATCACAGTTACTGCTTCTGCTACAGTCAAAGACAAACTGAAGACTGACTACTCTTCTAAGGTCAAACACAAACTTCAACTGCTCTCGGCAACTTCTAGAACTCAACTCTGTCTGGTCCCTTCGAAGCTAGACTTTTATAACCTGGTCTCGGACAGAATATAGCACACCATATAGGAGCTTTTATTCTTGGCGGCTGTTATGCAACAAACCTTTTGTTGTCCTTTCATCTCCGGGGAAACATGTTTCTTGCTTAAGGTATTTCTAGGCAACAGCCCACTGGTATTGCATTTCCATGGAAGTATACATTCCTGATTCCTGGCACAATACATTTATACAATGCATTACAGCATCATGTATATTTACATATACAATTTTTCTTTTCATTTAGTTTAATTGTACTCAATTTTCACTGGACCACAGAATCTGCCTACAACAGTTAATGGGCTGTTAATGTTCTTTATCAATGGCATATCCTCTCCTGGCTTCACATAACTCAAAATATTTTCAACCCACATTTATGGGGCTTTCCTTTCATATATATACCGAAAAGTGTCACTGAAAAGCACAAATGGATTCATTAGCTGTAAGAAATTCCTTCAGACTGTACACATTCTGAAATTCTGCAGTCATACTACTCAGGCTGGGCTGTACTTTGTACAGAGGGCCATATCCTAATCAATAACTGGGTACGTGGCTTTCACTGTTTTGCAGATGAACCATTCTACGCATGGCCAGAAATCTCTCGTAACATGAAAACTAAGTCTGGACAACTGATACAAATTACTGGCACCATCCTCCAGGAATTCCATACATACAGTCTGCACAGAACATAAACGCATATTGTACCTGCAAGAAATATTATTTCTTGCACATTCACTTATTTCCAATGGCCATGAGATATTTTTGGTTTTAAAGGTCCTTTCGTTTTCTTTTTAGCTGTTCCACACATCTGTCTGTCTCTTTCTGAATGACACTAAAAATTTTAATGTCAAAAAACCAACAGAAAATGTCAACTGGAAAACTTTCTTCAGAAATTCCTAAGTCAAGATTTAGTCTCGGAAGACCAAAAATGCATATCTGTTTACTGTAGGAATATATATTTTATTTTTAATGTACTTCTGAATCAGCTGCTTGTCTGATTTCTGTTTCCTTTCTGCTTTGCTGGTGGTTGAGAAATTGTCTCACACTGCAAATTTTGTTGTCAAAAAACAAAATGAAAAAGGCAACTGGAGAACTGTCTTCAGAAATTCCTAAGTTGGGTTTATTATTGAAAGACCAGAATATTGCAGTGTGTTTACTGCAGCAGTATTTCTTTTCATCATAATATCATAATTTTGAATCACCTGCTTGCCTGTTTGCTCCCCATTCCCTTTTTTTGCTGTTGATGATTCGTCGCTACTGTTAACAATTTCTTCAATATTCTGGGTGTCTTCAGTTTAACATTCATCCAAATCTGAATGATCTGTGAGTTCAGGTATCACACTACTACCAGCAGCAACATGGCATGAAGCAAACCACTTGCTTGTAATTGGTCCCAGATTTTCCATCTCATGAGGATTGAGCAGTAAACTGAACTGGACATTTTCAAACAAAACATGGTCTATTTTTAGACAGGAAATGGATCATACCTTGGCCCCTGACACTGATTTTTGTCATAGCATGAGATGAAACAACACAAGCACTGATAAAGACCAGTCAGAAATAGAGTGGTAAGTGAACATACTAGCATAGATGTGGAGAAAAATAAATCCAGCAAGAAGTGCAATACACTCAGCTCTCGATTATCTGGGGTCAGATAAACCGGTCTGCGGCTTAACCGGGGCTACCGGTGCTTTTTTGAGGCTTATATGTTGTTTAATATTCATTCACTTTTGTTTCACATGGTGAGTTGTAACACTATTTTCACACTAGTGTGAACCGACCTCTGCATTTTTTGGTCCCGTTATGCTGACACAATGTTCTTGGGGAGGGGTGAAAGAATGCAATGATTTGTGGAAAGTTTCAAGGACAGATAGAACTGCCCCAGTTTGTATCTACCTTCAGGTGCGTTACCAAAATGTCAGGGTGTAAAAGGAAGCATGTTGTGTTAAGTACTCAACAGAAACTTGAAATTATCAATCAGTTGGGAAAAGGAGGTGTAGTTAAACAGTTAGCAGTGAAATACGGTATTGGAGAACAAACTGTTCGTGATTTGAAAAAACAAAAGGATCAATCAATTTCCTTTGCTTCGTCTTCTAATTCAAGCAGAATGAAGAAGAGAAAAACCATGAAAAAATCAACATATGATGATCTCGACAAAGCAATGCTGATCTGGTTTAATCAACTAAGGGCACAGGGAACAACAACAACAACAGGAGCAGTTTGTGCTAAACAAGCGAAATTTTTTTCCAAAGCACTTGAACTACAAGGAAGTTTTGACGTGTTGGCTAACACATTTCAAGCAGCATCATGGAATACGAAAAATTAGTATTCAAGGTGAGAAACTGTCAGGGGGCTTGTCATCATCAGTTCAATTTTGCACCCATTTTGATAGTTTCATGAAAAGTGAAAATCTGCTGCCAGAACAAATCTATAATGCCGATGAAACGGGTCTTTATCGGAAATGCTTGCCAACCAGAACTTTGGCATTTCAAAATGAAAGACAGGCTCCAGGTCACAAATCCAGTAAGGAGAGATTGACAGCCTTGTGCTGTTCTAATGCATCAGGAACACACAAACCAACACCAGTAGTTATCGGCAAAGCGAAAAGCCCACACTCTTTTAAAGGAACAGTAGCTTCAAGTCTGCCTATCCATTATTTTAATCAGAAAGGAGCTTGGATGAATAGAACGATATTTAAAGAATGGTTTGATTTTAAATTTGTGCCTCAAGTTTGTGACCATCTAAAATCCCAAGGCCTACCCGAGAAAGCTGTGCTCCTCATTGACAATGTGCCCTCACATCCTAACGAAAGTCTCCTGAGGTCAGATGATGGAAATATTTTTGTGAAATATTTTCCCGCTAATGTTACCGCACTTATCCAACCAATGGATCAAGGAGTTATCTCAAGTATGAAGAGAATCTACAGATCAAATTTGCTACAAAAGTACATCGATGAAGGCAATGATCTGACGTGTTTCTGGAAGTCCTTTTCAGTATTAGATGCC
>NW_019740697.1:18324-44334 GCF_002891405.2 Cryptotermes secundus | reverse complement strand
GTTTAACTGGGATTCATGTGAGCCAGGCTTCAAAATGTTAAGCAGTGACGAAACCATAAGTTCAGTGGGGGTGCAGCCAGAAGAGTGGGAAGAAAGTGAGAATGAGGAAGAGGTGGACAGTGCTGCTAGTACTCATTTGGAATCCTTACTAGACTATCTTGAGAGTAAAGAGAACAGTTTATTAAGTGACAAGCTAATATTACATAGGATTCATATGGATATCTGTAAAAAGGAAAATGCCGCGAAAAAGCAAACGACAATATTAAATTTTTTTAAGTGTTAAGTGTGAATATTCGTAAAAAGTGTTGGATGTTTACAATATTATATTTAAGCATCCTGTTGCACTCTACACGACAAATGATACAAACTCCATCCCAAGTGCAAACAATATATATTATATGTCTTTGATCTTGCTCTCTTCTACACTACATGTTTCGGCCTCTAGCGGCCATCATCAGGTGTATACTCTTACGTTACTGCCACACTGAACCCAGTCTAAAATTTAACATTTAAAAACACATTGTTACTTTCTTCGTTATTATCAACATCTACCTCGTTGATATCTGTCTGGTATGTAGATTATTTTGCACACGTCAATTTTGGTTTTCCTGTAGTAGCACTATAAAATCTTTAGTTATAATTTTAAAATCCTTTAAAATTATGCCAGTTGGAGAACCGAAACAAGTGACGAAATATGAAGAATTCGACATGGGAAAACTGTGGACCCCGGATGAAGTTGGCTGCCCCCTGCAGGAAGACATCCCATCGCGCGACAGTGGCACGACGTTGGAGAAATGCCTTCAAGAAGGAAACTCCCCTGGGAACCTTTGGATACCAGCGGAAATAAGTGACCGCCACAGGAATAAAGATTTATACGCTGTGTAGGACACAGGGGTATGGGACAAAACAAGAATAAGGTCACACCGAAAATCACCAAGAAACAGACGTTCGGGAAGAGACTGTGGAAAGGCCTGAGACAGCAGCTACAACGCAGAAATGAAGTGAAGGATCTAGGTGGCGGACAGCCACGATATGTGAAGAAACCAGACCTGAGGAAAACTGCAAAACTGCAGATCCCCAAGCGAATAGCCGGATTTTCTGTCGGCCTATGACAAAACAAGGAATGGACCTTACGGAGGGGTTGAACCCCTCCAAAGCGGGAAAAGAAACAACGGATCGGGGAGGCGCCGGTAACGTAGAAACACCGGCCTCCCTAGCAAGAGTAAAAGAGGAAAGAATGAAAGTGACAAATGAATGAGATACAACTAGACCTTCTGGCGAGTTGAAAGGAAACCGCTCGAGATGAGCTGGTCTTAAGAGGAGAGCGGTTGTAACGGCCGGAGAACAGATGCTGCAAGAACAGCCTCCAAAGCAAAGGAACGGGGGTGCACCATTAGGCTATTCGGGATGAACAGCCTTAAGGAGGGAGCAGTGTGACATGTTGCGCAATGGAGGACAGCCCCCCCCCAGCAGTGACACGGCAGATGAGTCAGCGCTGTCCCCCCCCCCTCCGTGGTGACAACACGCAACACAGCTGCGACATGGGTAACAGCCAATAGCAGTACTGATTGCGTTAACAGGCAAGCGCTGCGACTATATAAGTGAACCACACTGTCTACAAAGTGGAGTTGAATTGTGGCCATCGGCGAGTTTGTTGTTGCAGTGAGTTAAAGTGTATCAGCGGCCAAAGACAGTTCTCAAGGCAGCAGTTACGAGTTGATGCGTGAGTGAGAATCAGTGCTAGTTCGTGATAACAGGGTAATAATTGGGAGTGTGCGATACAGTGACACTTATATAGCTCCCGTACTGTGAAACGTGTAGACTACTGACAATAGAGTGAATTGAATAGTGCGAATAGGGTTATAAAGTGTGAAACCCCGCAACATTGTTATAATTAATTGTAGCCGAGATTTGTAGGTTGTTAAATAAACCAATTAACAATACTATTTGCAGTATCATCATGAATATTTCACTGTTACAGTTATTCATTCATTCTAATCTACTGCTTTTAATATCTGTGATATCAATATTTCAGTAATTTGTCATTTTTAATACCTTTAGCTTCTCTCTGTTCTAGAGTTTCTAATTTTGTATTTTGTGGAATACAGCAGACAATGTAAGGAGGGGGGGAAAGAGGAAATCCCTCTTATATTTGGGCATTTAACAGTGGCTGTCCAGCCAACAGGCAGTTTCCCCTATTTGAGCTATGCAATGTATCAGAGCAATTTTATTATTAATAAACACTGTATTCGCTAACTCCAACCTGAGAGTTTCTGATACAGNCTCCCCCCCCCCCCAAAAAAAACACACGTAAGACTGCCAAAAATATTGGAGGTAATTCCCAGGATTGAGTGAATATGGGAAAATGATAAAAGAAAAACATTTCAACAAGAAGCACCAAGAGCTATAACTTTGTTTACATACCAGTAGCACCAAGAGGATGTCCTTTGGATATGAGGCCTCCACTTGGATTGATTACATATTGGCCCCCATATGTATTATTTCCAGAATCAATCAATTCTCCTGCTTTTCCAGGTTCACACAAACCAAGAGCTTCATATGTGATAAGTTCATTAGCTGAGAAGCAGTCATGAAGTTCAACAACGTCCACATCCTGTGGTTTGTAGTTAGACTTTCTGAACAATGTCTCAGCAGCTTTCTTGGTCATATCATAACCAACCTGTAATCAACATGAATACCAACCTGTGAGTCTAACTATGATTAATCAAACAGAAGTTAGCAATGTCATCACTTTCTTACCATCCTCATTATCACTACATTTGTCATGTATGCAGACATGCACAGTTTCACTCTTCTCTCTCATCCAGACCCAATATAATTTACCACATCACACACAAGAACTGATACACAGTGCACGTCATTAGCCTGGCCAGAATACAATGATTCATCGTCCATTTTGGGGTCATTCGATAAGCTGAAAATGGTGAAACATTATAAAACTTGGCTGTGGGTTCTCAGGGAAGCCCTGATTTAGCTACTTGTGAAGCTTACATCACACGTCCCCAAACAAAATGGGAACCCCAGAATTATAAAACTGTATGAGAAGTCACACCACAATGCATCACCTTCTACTTAATGTATATCCTATTTTTTTTTCTCTCTGTGGCGCTACAACCCCAATTTGGGCCTAGGCCTACCTCCATGAAACTCTCCGTTTCACTTCAGTTTACTAGATCTTACACATGCGGGAGGACTCCTTGGGCGAGTGATCAGCTCGTCGCAAGGCCTCTACCTGTAGACAAACACAGAAAAACGCACACAAACATCCATGCCCTGAGTGGGATTCGAACCCACGATCCCAGCTTCCGAGCGAGCGAAGACAGTGCACACCTTAGACCGCTAGGCTACCGTGACCGGCATGTATATCGTATGGCCCCATATAATACATAATGACATATTCTATTTAACAAATTAAAAAAATTAATCAAACCTTATAAAAATACTAAAGTTGACTTCTATTTAACGTATACATGAATCAGGCCAAGTTGATCACTAGGAGCAGCAATCAGTTACAACCATGTCAGTGTAACTACAGCTATGTGAATACCTGAGACCAGGCTTTGTCAGAGGGAGAACATGGGAACATATGCAATAAAAACTGTGCACAGACCTGAAACGTGGAAAGAAAGGAAGGTGAAAATTTTTTTGCAACAAACGAAGTCCATGAAAACCAATGAATGAGATTAAATGAGGAATGTGTGAAACCATTTTGTGTCACCATCTGTGGAGTAAAAACTGAACACACATGACAAATCTGTCAGATCATACTGATCTTCTTTGTGAGATGGTAACGTTGTTGCTGATACACGGGGTCCATATGGGAGAAGTGTCCAAACTGGTGTGGCTGATCAGATTGGTTAAGCATGCCACATAGGTCAATTCCTTGTATTCCCCATACCTGCTGGTACTTCCAATTTAACCTACCACATGACCCTCTTCATAGGAATGTTAGGCTCACTTTGATTTTTCTAGGACATCCTTTTGAGACTGTGCCTTTGTTCACAGAGTCGCACGGCTAGAGGTCTGTCTCTTTTGCTGATGTAGCTTCTGCCACATTCACAGGGAGTGCTACAGATGCACTCTGCTGCCTGTTGCAAATCTCTTTATGGCTTGGTTTTCATGCGTGAACTCCTAAGAGTGTGCTCAGTTTTGAAGATTGTCCTAATGTTATTATGATTCCCTATATGCTTTAACTTTTCTGAAACATCCTCCGCATACGGGATATACACCAGACTCAGGGGCTTTTCCTCTTTATTCAGATGACTGCTAACCTTGGAATTAATATCCGAGTCAACGAAACCTTGTGGATAAACGCTGAGCTGAAAATCACATCTTAGGCTGCTAATTTCAATAAACAGATCTTGTCAATCTTAGCATATGGTGGAAGCTCTATTGTGAAAACTTTGAACTAAACCTCTCTTCATAGGTGGTGGAGGGTTAGATCTGAAGTTGAGATATCAGCCAGTGTGGGTGCATTTCCTGTAAAATTTGGTGCCCTGCGCAGTTTTTTCGACCAGAATATCCAGAAAAGGAATTTACCTGCCTGGGTCTATTTCCATAGAGAACTGGATGGAAGGCTTTAAACTACTGAGGTAGCTGAGGAAATTCTGTAGCTGCTCTGGACCATGAAGTCAGACCACAAATTTATCATCAATGTCGGGGCCACATATTTTACAGAAAACCAACCCACACTGACCGATATCTCAACTTCAAGCCTAACCATCAGCCACATATGAAGTGAAGTTTAATTCACAGTCATCACAATACAGTTTTCACCATATGCCAAGAATGACAAGATCTGGTTAATGAAATTGGTAATCTGAGACATGATCTTCAGCTCAAGTTATCCCCAAGGTTTCACAGACTTGGTTATTAATTTAAAGGGTAGCATTTGTCAAAACAAAAAGGGAAAGCCCCTAGGTCATGTCTTTATCCCATGTGTAAAGGATGTTTCAGGGAAGTTCAACCACATAGGGAATCGATATAACATTAGATGAAGCTAGGATTTAGAAAATTGAAAGAAACAGTGAGTATAGGAAATATATGGAATTGGCTCACATGGCATGCTTAACCAGTCCAGTCACCCAACCCAGTTTGGACATTTCTCCCATATGGATCCCCTTTATCAGCAATGAGGTTACGAACTCACAGACAAGATTAGTATGATGTGACAGATTCTTCACGGATTTCTATAAGGTATTAGTCATGAATGTTCAGTTTTTACTCCACAGATGGTTCTAGCAGTAGGCACAAAATGGTTTCACAAATTCACCATTTAATCCTATTCATGGAATTGGTTTGTTGCATACAATTTCCACTTCCCTTTTATCTTAGTTGCAGGTCTATGCAAAATTGTTATTGTATATTTTCCTGTTATCCTCCTCTGACAGAGCCTGGTCCCAGGTATTTACATAGCTGTAGTTATACTGACATGGGCTGTCCAGTGATTGAGGTTAGCTCTTCTAAGGGACCCCACACAGTAGCCCCCCCCCCTCCCAGTGAGGATGGAAACAGATACAATTTTCCAAACATTGTGTTCCATAGTGTTTTGGAATATGTGACAATGGACAAAGTTGAAAGACAGTAATTCTAAGTGTTAATACAGCATTATCAGAACACTTTAGAATGTAATAATAAAACTTGTACAATATGCTCGCTCCACCAAGTACCACATAAATACATGGTTAATACAAATGATCCTTTCAGACATTAGTTACAAAAGGCTGATTATACACTGCATTTTGTGGTTTCATGAATACTGTGAATAATTTGAATATTGTGCTCATATTGTACATCTGTCAACTTTAAGAGCTTTTCTTATTCGTGAAAGTTTTTCATAACAAGTGTTTGAAAGTGGTTATATGTTGACAAAAATAAATCATTACTTAGTCTAATGAAAGTCTGACTACAATGGATTTATTTATAGAAACTGTCATGTGTTTGTGACTAGACATGGGGTTTGGATTGGTATCTGGATTTACTGAACTCTTACAGTTCTCGTAACTACAACCAATTATACTGCATTCACTAATTCATGCACTTGACCTCTCACTACAACACTCATTAGTCTTCTCAATTTGTCTTCACTAGTGGTTGCCTAGGATCCCAACAATGCCCCCTTCTACTCCCATTGTTACCAGCCATTGGATGTCTCACACTTAACCCACTGCTCCAAATGTCCAGAACTCTCTCATATTCTTAAATTAATATGCTGTCCAAGTCCAAGTCACACTGCGACTGATGGTCAGTCAGTCAGTCCGTCAGTAAGTCTTGGTGTCGAGCCCCAGATATTTACTACTTTTAACAGTTACAGTCTTGTTTTTGTGGGGCGCCCTCTCTGATGAGACGATGGGTCTGCCTTTTTTATGTGCTGCTGGCCCTTGCCAGTGCAGTCTTTCTAGGGTCTGAGTCCCTTGGGACTCGAGACCATATTTTACTCTCGGATTTGACACTTCCCTTTTCGTCGCCTCTTACAACTCGCAGGGTCATGGTGGATGTATTCAACCCTGCCTCCACACAGGGGCATCCTAATATGCTGTCTAGTTTGTGCTCGGTATATAGCCTCAGTGTGGATCGAATAGAAAACACCGTTTCAAACAGTTTGTCTCTGGTGTGTATATCTGTTGCCACAGAAACCAACTGTCACATTTGGTTTACCGACTGTTGCCTAGTAGCGGATGGCTTCTCTTCTTAAACTATACCGTCATCATGCCAAAATATGTCACTGGAATTTCAATATGTAAACTGTAACAATAATGATATTTGTGCAATGGAATTCTGCCAATATAAGAAGCATCATTTTATAACCTCAACTAATATTTTCACCTTATACTTACAATTTTCATACAGCTGCGATCATTAAACGTAGATGGCAAATCTGTGGCCATTTCCATTCCCAGAATCTCAACAGCCTGTCCCTCTAATCCATGTGCATGAACAAAATCTTCTGTTGCCAAGATAGCTGCAGCAGATCCATCAGAGGTAGGGCAGCACTGGAGCTTTGTCAAGGGACCATATATGCAGGGTGAGTTCAAGATTTGTTCCATACTATAATCTTCTTGAAACTGTGAATAGCTAAGAAAAGTATCCACATTATCACGTGACCAGTAAGTTGGCACAATGGCATATATCTATGCTATATATATTCTGGCCAGAGACTGATGACTTAGATATAAACATACCTTTACATATTTCTGCCAGAGGGCCTGCAGTAGCGTACTTGGTTGAGGTACTATGCTACAAGCAGGAAGGTTGCAGGTTCAAGTACTGACGAAGTGGTTTTTTTTTTTCAATTTACCTAATCCATCCAGCTGCACTATGGCCCCAGTTTTGACTCAGCCTCTAACAGAAATGAGTAACAGGAATCTTCCTGGGGGGGGGGCAAGGTGCAGCCGCCATGTAAGTCTGACAACCTTACCGCCATCCGTGAGGCGACTGTCTAGAGAAAATTTAGGAAACTCGACACCTCAAAACCCTATGGACCTTCATGGCCTGTTATAGGGATAGCTTTACTTTCTTTATATGTGGTGCTCTCCAGAAGTTCCCGAAATATATTAATAAAAACTATTACGTCTTACCTGGATCTTATTCTGCACCATCACCTTCAAAGTAGTCCGCTTGGGAGCGCATACACCGATCCCAGCGTTTCTGCCACTTTTGAAATGCATCCTGGAAGTCTTTCTTTGTTAGGGTGTTTAGTACCGTCTGCGTTTCCACTTTTTTGTTATTGTTAGTGGGGTGGGACTATGTCCCTGGTACTGCGGCCACTTCTGGCCTATTGTACCAGCCCCATATGATAGGTGAGGGTGATTGGGGAGCAATTGTTGGAATAAAGATTGGCAGGGGAAACCGAAGAACTCAGAGAAAACCTGCCCCAGCACAACTTTGTCCACCATAAATCCCACTTGACCAGACCCGGGATCGAATGCGGGCCACCGCGGTGGGAAACTAGAATCTAACCGCTTGAGCTATGGCGCGACCCTGCGTTTCCACTTGAATTTCATCAACTGTATCAAATCTTCACCCCTCGAACTTGATTTTCGTCTTGCCGAAGAGAAAGAAGTCACATGGAGCTAAGTCTGGATAGTACGGTCGGTGGGGAACAACTGCCATCTTGTTTTTAGCCAAAAATTCCTGCACAACGTACGCCGTATGCGTTTGTGTGTTTTCATGGTGGAGTACCCAGTCATTCGTGCGCCAATTCTCTGGACATTTTCTCATGTCCTCCCTCAAACGCCTTAGAACATCACGACAGAACTCTTTATTAACTGTCTGAGCAGGAGGGACGAACTCCTTATGAACAATCCTGTCAATATAAAAAAAAAACAGATCAACATGGACTTAATGTTGCTCTTGTCGAGCTTTTTTGGCCGAGGTGAAGAAGGGCTCTTCCATTGCGATGAGTGCTGCTTAATTTCAGGGTTGTAGCCATAAACCTAACTTTTGTCACCAGTGACAACCTTCGAAAGAAAGTCTGGATCCTCTTGAAGCTGTTGTTGAAGTTCCCTGCTGACTTCCAAGTGATGCTGCTTCTGTTCATTTTGCAGCAGTCATGGCACAAACCTCGCCGCAACCCCCCTCATGTTCAGTTCCTCTGACAAAATTCGTTGGCATGTATCATAACTTAGTCCGACAGTGTTACAGAGGTCTTGGATGGTCAGTCTATGATCTTGCAGAATCAGATCCCTAACTTTTGCGACATTTTGTGGTGTGGTGCCAGTTGATGGCCGTCCCAAACAATCGTCATCATCAGTCGACGTTCGGCCATTTCTGAATCACTTATACCAGTCGTAAGTTTGTGTCTGGCCTGAACTGTTGTCACCAAAGGCTTGCTTCGACATTTGGTGCGTTTCTGCAGCGGATTTCCCAAGTTTAAAACAAAACTTTATACAGACACGCTGCTCTCTCAGGTCAGCCATCACAAAACCGCAAACTCACAGAAACACAACAATGAAAATACACCCAAAATAAACCCAACCATTCAACTCAATGCCGCTTGCTACACTGATTCAAGAAGGGCATGTGGGGAGACACCTAGCGGTATTTCAATGTACTCATAACCATTCACGTGCAAAATTCAAATTTCGGGAACTTTTGGATTGCACCACGTAATGTTTCAGTCAGCACTTGCCATCATCGGAAGGTCCTACAGTATTACAGGGAAATGTTTTCCGTGTATACCATACATAGGTATTTCCATAGGAATTTTTACCATTAAAATTTTGATTAGATTTAGATATTATATAATTACATCAAAAATATTATTAAAAGTAATATATTAACACTGTTGAAAATGGTTACAAATCTAGTTTGGAACACAGAATTGAAGGTACTTCCTTTTCAACTGTTAGTATGTGGAGTGTTATATATGCTTGTCTGTGGAATCTCATGTGCATGTTCAATGAGTGTTGTACAGGTTCCGGCAAATCGACCTCCCGTATTTCAAAAGGCAGTTACGAACAAACAAAGAAAGATACAGAAAAAATACTTTTATTTGTGAACAACAAATACGATGCTATTTTACATTACTTGGTTTAAAAATTATTTCCGGTAAATGGCGTCCTCCATTGTTCACACATTGACGAAGCCTTTCCCGGAAGTTGTCCATACTTCTTCGTGTCATTTCTGGTGGAATGGCAGCCACTGCCTGGGTGATTGCCTCCTTAAGTGCTTGCAGGGTTGTGGGGCGATGTTTGTACACTTGCGCCTTTAAGTGTCCCCAAAGAAAAAAATCACGTGATAAATCGGGTGACCTTGGGGGCCAGGCGATGTCTCCTCGCAAAGAGAGAAGACGTCCAGGAAACAACTCTCTCAGAATTGCTAAAGAACGCCACGAAGTGTGAGCTGTGGCTCCGTCTTGTTGGAACCAGGCTTGTCCCTCTTCATGGTCCCCAAGAAACTGGTTTACCTTAGGTCGGAGGAAGGTCTCGATCATGTGACAGTAGCGATTCGAAGTAACCATTACCGTTAGCCCATTTTCCTCGAAAAAATAAGGATCCCACACACCAAATTCAGCAATGGTGCACCAAACTGTCACACAAGGGCTGTGAAGTGGTCGTTGGAGAAGTTCCTGAGGGTTTTCTGCTGACCAGTAGCGGAAATTTTGTTTATTTACAGTACCTGACAAGTGGAAGTGGGCCTCATCAGATGAAATCAAAACAGCGCCAGAGGGAATGTTCTGAAGAATGTCCTCACACGCAGCTTTGCGAGTTTCAAAATCTCTCTCACTTAATTCTTGGGTAACCATCATTTTGTATGGGTGCATGTGTAGATTTCTGTGCAGGATTCTTCTTACACTCCTATCAGACAATCCCAGGGCAGCTGCATGTTTAAGTGCTGAACGCTTTGGAGATTGCTGGATGGACGCTCTCATATGCGCCACATTTTCCAGCGTTGTTACGGTCCGAGGTCGGCCAGGCGATTTCTTTTTCAGTGCAGAACCTGTTGCTCTAAAGTTTGATACCCAAACGTGAATAGTTTTTCTATCCAGAACAGGATCATGTCGGCCAAGTTCGAACCGAATGCGAAATGCTCGCTGAGTAGTAATCACTGATTTACCATTACGAATATACTCTTCCACAACAAACGCACGATGCTCACCGTGCCACACCATTGCGACTACTGCAAATGGCACTTATACCGCTATCGATCGATAACCCCTCCGCCGCCGTATCCCCACCACAACTAACACAGCGCCCTCTCCAAATACGGGAGGTCGATTTGCCAGACCCTGTATATAAATTTAATTTTGATTTTTAACTGTAAAAATCCCTATACAAAGACATGCATAGTATACATACATATACATAGTATAAAGAGTTTCCCTGTAGTGCTGGAGAACCTTCTGATGGCGGCTAATGCTGCCCAAAACATGTAAAGTTGTATTTACACTGTCAGGTGCTAGTGAGCAGACATGGGATTTGGATTGGTAATTTAATTTACTGGACTCTCACAACTTGTAACTACAGGAAATCTAATAGTATCACTACTCTACATACATAATGAATCACTGCAGCACATGCTGTCTCAGTCTGTTACATGGTCTTCACCAGTCACTGCTGATTGGCTACCATCTCACAAGTCACAACTGGTCCTCAGTTGCTGACTCTCAACTAATTAACTTCAGTCAGAGTCAGAGTTACTTTATGCTAAGCCTCTTGTGGCTCACAGCCAGAGTCAGTCACTCTCTCTCTCTCTCTGCAAATTGAACTTTTATGGCCATAGTCCTTGTCAAACATCCTCTGTGATGAGAGGATGAGTTTGTCACTTATAAATATTGTGGCGTGCCACCAGAAATCCGGAATGGATGCGGAGATCAGAGATGATTTCCTAGGCAACGGGCGACATTCCCACTACGACGGCTAGGAATCACAACGCATCCACTGCTATACAACGGCTAGCAATCTAATAGTGGAGCTTCCACTGTTACACAAGAATTGTTGGAAGCAGCTTTCGCATAGCAGTGGGCGAGGTTAATCCTTCAACATGGTATTACTTATTGAGTCAAGGTGCAAGTTATGAGAGTCCAACTGCAACAAGAGACTAGTTCAGTCTGTATTTGACCTTAGAAGAGTAGAGTTGGTATTCGGCAAGAGAACAGAAGAGTTCTCATCTGACTAGAACTGAAGACACTTCACCAAGAATAGTGGTATGAGAGCGTAGAAGAGGAAACGTCCAAAGACATTATAAGTTGTGAATAACTGTGTGAGTGTAAAATTGACTGTCCAATAAATATTCATTCTATGTCCCCTGCCCCCCTCAAAGATTGATTGTACATCCCAGTTCCTTCACTGCTTTAGTAAATTACTTCTTTCAGCACACTTGCGGTTCTCCCCACTAAAACAATGTTACCTGTATATGGAAGAATCTGGATGGAAACACTATTCACTTAAATATAAAGCAGTCTATCAGATTGAGATGCCTTTACTAAGGCTGAAATAGTATTTTAAAGTAAGCCACAACTGCTTCTCATATACATGTTGATTCATCATTCATACAGTGACATAGAGATCCACTGCTAGGCAAAGGCCCAATAAACACCTTCCCATGCAGACAGATTCTTGGTAAAGAGCACGTTGCTAGGTAATGCGTACAATACGTGACAATCGAGGACATCCACTGCTATGCAATAGACATGTTTTCTGTGGACTAGTGTAGTATGGTCAGAAGTCAAGGGTGTTCAGTCGAAGACAGTGATTTGCGAAATGTAACAAGTTGTATAAAGGCCCAATAGAAGTTGATTATCAAATCCTAAACCTGTTTTATAAGTCACACAAACCCCTAATACATGATAATATCATTTGCCCATATTTCATTTGATGCTACAATGACAGAACAATTGATACAGTGTCACTAAATTTACCAAATAATCAACGAATAATTTATAGAGACATTACATGAATATCAACAGCTTTCGTATATACAAGATGGCACAAAAAAGTTCTGTGAGGTGGTAGAAATGAACAGGTCTTCAGATATGAATAGAACTCACAGCTGTGTAGAATATTCTTAAGCATGTGTACACAAAAATATTATTCAGTTTGACTGATTCATTATGCAGAAGTGTATTTTCAATGTTAAAACTAAGCATTTTATTTATAACTCAATCATACTTATTATATTAAAAATGGAAAATAACTTTCTGTGTAGTAAAATGCAATTAATGAAGCAAACTGAAACAATTTTTTAAAGCTTAAATGTACTTAAATGTACAAGCACTTGCCAGACCAATATTATCTTAAGTTGGTGAATCATGAAGAATAAGAACTGCTGTTAGAAAATTGATCTAACCAGAAACGTGGACTGTGGGTACATCCTCTGGGACTAAAAGAAATAAATTCATGAGAGAACTACAAATTCCACACACAACAATACAAAAACAATGGGGAGGGAGGGACCCTGACAGGATTCCAAAAAATATTGACAAATAAATATAGAGGGGAAGGAAAGTTTGGGACAACCTTTAAAACGATAGAAGTATTCTGTTCTGTAAAAACCCGTAACAGGACTCAGTAGTCCTAATACTGAAAATAAAATACCAGCAGCACTTACGGATTGTTTATGGAATGTTTGTGATTTTTGTATGCAATTTTTGCTAGATGTTCTGGTGTTGTTCCATATTTTTCCATATGCTCCTTCCCAGCATTTCCAAACATTTGTGCAGTGATGGGACTATTATTTATACCAGCAATTTCAGCCATTACTTCAACATGTTTTTCCATCGGATTTGTTCGGTCATGAAACTATAAGTACACAGACAAACATCAGGCACAAGTAACTGAGTAATGTAATTACAACATACTAAATAATAAGTACTTCTCAGCTTCCCTACCAAACACTTACCTTTGAAGCAAGAGAACCCCTTTCCATTTTTTCAAACCCCAGTGCAAGTACACAATCAGCATTTCCTGATTCTAGAAGTTGTTTAGCCATGAAAAGAGCTGTTGAACCAGTTGAGCAATTGTTGTTAACATTGTATACAGGCATTCCAGTCATACCAATCTCATACAGAGCTCGCTGCCCACTTGTTGAATCTCCTGAAATTCAAACATATTACATGCATTCATACTGTAACAAAATAAAACCAATTCCCATGAGTACAATCAGATAGAACCAAATGGCATTTCCATCCTTCCAATGATAATCTTTTCTTGCATGTGAAGACTTCTGTACTGAGCATTCTTTTGCTGTTTCAAACAAATGCAGGCAATAGAATGAAAGGGAATATCAATAGCACTGAAATTTACTTTGCACTACAGACCAAACACTCTGCTTGTAGCACAAGCAAACAGCCCTGTGTGAAGTCCTGTTAACTGTCTTACACTAAAAACACATCACTGAAAGAAGCCACAGATCTATAGGATAGAGGTCAGTCACCGGCTTTCCAGCATGACAGTCGAGATTTGATCCCAGCCAGGCCATGTGGGATTTTTGGGACAAAGTGGCACTATGGCAGGTTCCCTCTGAGTACTTCAGTTTTCGTTCCACCAGCCATTCCTCACAGAAATTCTATTCAAATTCATCAACACAACTACCCAGTATTTAACATGTTGCATGTAATGCGTTAACCCATACTGGGTTATCCTCAGATACTTCCATATTCTTTAAGCATTCTATTATCAATGTTACAAAACCTTGATAATGACAGCATCATAAAACAGCACAGAATATGATGGTGAACATTAAATTCAACAAACACTGGAGTTCTACCCTGCTACCAAGATGGAGGGAGAAGTTCCTTTCGGAATGTTGGTACATTATCTACAAGACTACAGGTGTCACAGTTACCACTGCAATATCCTCAAATTTCAACATACAATTTGAAATTAGAGCCTATAGGCAGAAACTGTAGACTTCATCTGTTATCCAACTAAACCACAGTGGCTACTATAAGCTTATCTGAGAGACTGCTATAACTAATTCAGCTGGTCTGGCAGGAGGGACAAATGCCACTCGCATCAACTCAACAACACACGATTGGGCTCGTGGCACTGTAAACAGGTTACTAGGCTATATATGTCACAGTTCAACTTCAGATTCACCAAAACATATTTCTGAATGGCTACTGTAAAGTAAGTTCATGCATTATGTGCCTGCTGATAATCTGAAGCTCCTGCCATTGTACTCAACACCAGTCAGTCATGTTACTTCTTCTGTCACAATGACATGTGAGACAAGTGTTCATGCACAATACACGTGAAAAGTAAGAATAAGATGATTACAGCATTAATTTTAGGATGTTACAGTTCCAAACAGAGGAACTATTCATACAACTGTAAATGAACTCACACAGGGCTGTTACCAACTGCTCACTGAAGAGAAGCTGCATGAAGTCAGTGCTAGGCCTGAAAACTCCCATCAAAAATCCTGTGCACAGGACAGTTTCATGTATGCTCTCTTTCCAAAAAAGAACTTCAACAAACGAATGTGAATATTTTACAGAGGTGCAACGAATGATTGAATAACAACAGGCATAATTTCTGGTACCTGATGTGATGTAGGTGGGGTTTGTTTATGATCTGTTAGCATATGGTTTGCTCACTACACTGTGGGTCTGAGCGCATTCAAGAAGAGTTGATATGAGGGGTTCCTCTTTACTGGACTGGCCAAATAATTTTCAGCAGGCTCTCAAATCCTTAACATGTACCAAATGCATTACCCGCCTTCAAAAAAAAAAAAATTAAACATCTACCAAACTAATTAACTACCTAACTCTACACTTCAACCATAACTGACCACAGAAAGCATTTATGGGTTCCTAACGATTCTTAGAATAATCAGTGATTATTTCCCTAAATAGAACTAACCAACTGGTCTTTGCGAAGGAGACATACTGTATTTTCTGTGAGGTATCAACAAAATCTTTAAACATCATTTGGTTGAATGTCAAGACTTCAAAGTGCTAATCTTTTAAACTAATTCAATATTCTTAAAGGATGACTCTTTCTATTTATATCAGTCTTCCATTTCTGACAAGTAATTTCATAAGATCAAAACATACTCCTCTTCTACTGTACAGTTAACAGCTGGAATGTGGAAATTAAATACAATATACACTATGTTACCACACCTAGTGTATCTGTGTTTAACATTGGTATAGTGTTAACCTTCACAGACTTCTGTTGCAAATCTTGATTCAATTTTCTGTTCCTACAAGAACAGAAATTTACAACTTAGTGAAAACTGCCAAAAGCACTGTTTTTAGTCTCTCCATTCATTGGATTTAAATCTGCAAAATTTCTGTCTCTGGTAATGCTAGAAACAATGCAATATAATATTCTATATACAAAGCTGGGCTTCAAGAAAATGTCTAGAATGCAGTCTTATCAACCCTCAAATGAGACTTCAAGCATATAATGAGTAAGATTTGTAAATAAAAGCTAAATAGGAACCAATCTTATACATGCTTTTATTACATTTCTGAGTGTTCAATTGTTCACTCAGACAATTTGCACACTGAGACCCAAGGCTCTTAAATACCAGATCCTCATACAAAATGTATCTCTTGAACTTTCTTCAGTAGATACAATTTATTTTAAGAATCCCTGTGGAGATAAATCTCTTATTAAGCCTGTGAATTTCTGTATTATCAATCATAATTAAGACAGCTGGGGTTCTGGAAGAATTGAAGCTTATTATTTTTACCAGTCAAAAGGTACATGATGTAATATAATTATATAATTACTCTTCATTCTCCTGTCTTATCACAAATGTAATCTTCTTTGACCTATAAACACATCAATCTTGGACTTAACATATCACTTACTATATCTCTTCTTGTTATCTTCACAAGAAATCTTTGGTACAGACTTCATACTTCAACATAACACTGCCTCCCCTTCCTTCTCCAATGACTGTCACATTCCATTCCTAATATGGATTTTGTTTTGGGGTGACAGCATGATGCAGATATGCACTGTAATGGTGGTCACCACCATACATGCTGAAATTGCTTAAAAATGTGTCTTCAACAGCAACACAGGTACTTGGATCTTCTCTCAGGTCCCACATAATTTCAAAATTTACTATCATGTTTTACTTGTAGACTGCTGTTCTCCTTTAGAAGAGTAATTATGTCCACATTTATCTAAGTGATAGCAAATCAAAGTAAGTGCAAAGAGATTCATCTGGTTGTGAATAATTACAGCGAGACTGTGTACATAGGCCTAGACCACTTCTGGAGTTCATGAATGGGTATCTAATGGGCAAAGAGGCTGGGATGTGAACCCAACCACTCACTGTCATCTAGTGCCAAGGTCAAGAGTCAAGAATAGTAAAGCTATTCCTGCACTCACCAATATGCCTTCATGGCATGGTGCTTAATTAATTAAGCTCAGGGTCAAGTTCATTTTACTGTGTTGTTCACCACCTCAGTGCTGCTAACTTTAGAAATTTATTGGCAAAAAAAAGACCCAATGCCTAACCTTAGAATTTGTATCCAAAAAGTACAAAATTTTAGGCCTTTGGTTCCATTTTGAAAAGGTTAGGCTTTTGGAATATGACAATCAGTGGATGGGAGAGAGGCAATCTTATTATGGTAGTCTAGAGACTGTACCTATGATTTCTTGTGAGAGTAACAACAATAGGCACTGCTGATATACTGGGTTTCTGGACTTTATCCATCGTCCTGGTTTTTAAGATAACAAATAAAAACACGACGTTTCGGAAACTGGATCCAGTGATTGAGGCTAGCTCTTTCTAACGGACCCAACAGAATAGGTGTTTCCCTTTTTCCTTCACCTGAGGACGGAAACAGATCCAGTTTCCGAAACGTCGTGTTTTTATTTGTTATCTTAAAAACCAGGATGATGGATAAAGTCCAGAAACCCAATATATCAGTGTGTTATACACCATCGTCAGAATCCTATAGTAACTACTAACAACAATAGAGGTACAAAAACTATGTTAAGACCAAGATACATATGACGGAGTAAGTAAATAGGTCACAAATGGTGATAAAACAACTGTAATGGACGTAACAGGTTTTCTAAGTGTATCACTAGGTAGCAGCACAGTCCAGCTAGGAGAGGTGCAGGCGCATGTTCAGAGGCTGGTTTCACTAGTCAAAATGATGACCGCGCTTGAGAAGTACGCTACTGAAGAGCATCATTCTGTTGTGCATATTTTTGTGTGCAAAAGGACTCAATGCAAAGGAGATTCATAAAAACATGTTTCCTGTTTATGGTTGGAAGTGTGTCATGTAAAGCAGTCGACAACTGTGTCAAGAAATTCTCTCAAGATGTTCAAAAGATGCAGATGATACCAGACCAGGCAAGGAAGTGGCTGAAACAACAGTCAAAAGACGTTTATGTTGCAGGTTTCGATGGGCTGGTAAAGTGATGGGACAAGTGTATCAATGTTGGTGGAGGATATGTCAAGAAATAAATGTTTCTTCCAGCTTCAAATATCACATGTTTTAGGTTTTATATACATTTGTGGCCTATTTACTGACTCTCCCTCATACGAGGGGCGTTCAAGTTCTAAGGTCTCCGATTTTTTTTCTCAGGACTGGGAGCAGATAGACATATGCGGTTTAGTTTAAAATATGTGTGCACTCTTTGTGAATGCATGACAGAGATGGCAGCACTCTACGGCACACAGAACTCTAGTGGTAGTGGCGAGAATGAGAAGTGTTTTTGATACTTAAGATGGCAACGTTTTCGTTACAAGAACAGCGAGTAATCATTCGTTTTCTCCACTTGCGTGGTGCGACACACATTGAAATTCATCGCCAGTTGAGTGAGACATGTGGTGATGGTGTCATGAATGTGAAAAATGTGCGTTCGTGGGTGTGACAGTTCAAAGAAGGCCGAACGTCGTGTGACAACGAACCAAAACAATCTCGGCCTCGCACCAACCGGTCTGAAAATATGGTCGAGCGAGTTGAGAAAGTTGTTTTGGAGGATCGCCGATTGAGTGTGGAAAACATCGCCTCCAAAGTTGGCATTTCCGTGGGATCTGTGCACACAATCCTGCATGAAGACCTGTGAATGCGGAAAGTGTCCTCCAAGTGGGTGCCACGAATTCTGACGGATGACCACAAGGCTGCACACGTGGAAATTTGCCAGGCGATGTTGACACGTGATGAAGGCATGAGCGGGACTTTCTTTTCATCAACTGTGACAATGGATGCCATTTTTCAATCCGCTATTGCATCAGCAATTTTCCAGTGGTCAAAACACACTCCTACAGAAGCGTTCACAGCGGTCATGGAATCATGGCGTCAACGTTGTGAAAAATGTGTACGGCTGCAGGGAGATTACATTGAAAAGTGACAGAAGTTTCAAATTTGTTGTATGATTATTGTGTGAGAAAAAAAATCGGAGACCTTAGAACTTGAACGCACAACGTATTTTTATAGGTATTTACATAGGGGAATAAATTAATTTAAGAAGGGTTACCACCTTAGAAAAACTTCATAAAGGATGTGAATGATGATCTTCTTGCAGACAACATTTTAAATAGGTGGAAGAATTACTTCCCTCAGCTATTCAGTGTGAAAAAGTAACCTCATCTACTTAAGCACTACACCATGAAGGCACATTGGGGAATGGATGTATAGGTGCATATTTTCTTGACCTTGTCACTAGCTGGAGGTGAGAGGTCAGCTTCACACCCCAGCTGCTTTAATGGTGGGGAAAGAAAAGAGCCCCCGGTACCCACTGTATAGGAGGTTGAGTGGATCCCAGAGCCAGTCTGAATGATGTAGAGAAGAGAAGATTCTCGACCCTACCAGAACTCGAACTCCAACCCCATGGTCAACCAGCCTGTAGCCAGTCACTATGCCGATTATGCTATTTCAGATCATCAGCTATTCAGTGTACATAGGGTTAGTGAAGTTAGGCAGATGAAAATAGATACGGATGAGCCATTAGTACCTGAGCCTAGTCCTTTCGAGGTTGAAATTGCTACTGTAAAGTTATAAAGAGTTTAAATCACCACATATTGATCAAATTCCACCAGAACATATGGAAGCAAACAGCATGTTCTCAGATCCATAAACTCGTTAATTTTAGTTGGAATAAGTAAGAAATACCTGAGCTGTGAAAGAAGTCTATTTTTGAACCAGTTTACAAGAAGGACACTAAACATCTCTGCAGTATTATCAGAGCACATTACTGTTATCACCTTCATATACAAAATTTTATTCAGTATCTTCTCAAGGTTGAGCTGGGGTAGCAGAGTCAGTATAGTGAGTGCCTACAGGCTGGATGACAGAAGGGTTGGAGTTTGAGTCCCAGTAGGGTCATGGTTTTCTCTTCACCATATCATCCAGGCTGGCTCTGGGGCCCACCCAGCCTCTTATCCAATGATATCAGGGGCTCTTTACCTGGGGGTAAAGTGGCAGGGGCGTGAAGCTGACCACTCACCTCCAGCTAGTGCTGAGGTCAAGAAAATGTGCATCTATACATCCACTCCCCCATACACCTTCATGGCGTAGTGTTTAATTAGTTAAACACAAGGACAACTTTACCTTACCTTTATCCTCTCAAGGTTGGTTAGGTCCATATGCAGAGAAAATAACAGATCAACTACTGATAGGATTCTTTGCATTTGTCAGACACTGGGGAAAAATGTGAGTACAATATGACAGTACATCTGCTATTCATAGCTTCAAGAGAGCTTATGATTATTATGAGGGATATACTGTACAATATTCTCACTGAGTTTGGGGTACCCATGAAACTAGTTAGGCTTCTTAAAATAAGTTTAAACAAAATCCATAGTAAAATAGATACATTTGCCTGATATGTTTCCTATTCAAAACTATCTAAAACAAGGAGATGCTTTATCACCATTGCTTTGAATATGCCATTAGGAAGGTCCAGGAAAACCATGTGGCAGAGAAATTGAATGGGACAAATCAAATTCTGCTCTATGCTGATGAGAATCTTAGAAGCTCTGATGCCAGTAAGGAGGTCGGTCTAGAAGTAAACACACAGAAAACTAAGTATATGCTAATATCTCATCACCAGAATGAAAGGACAAATCATAACAAATATGCCTAACAGAGCCTTTGAAAATGTGGCAAAGTACAAATATTTCAGAAGGAACACATGAAAATTTGATTCACGAGAAAATTAATGAGAAGGTTAATTTCTGGCAATGCTTGCAGACATGTTCCCAAGCAACAGCCATCTCCTCTGGTTCTGCTATTCCAGCATTCAGCAGACATGTCACATTATTTATGTTATTTACCAGTAAATTTACATCTTCAGCATATGGCAGAAGCTGGTGTGTCCCAAAAAATTTCAGTCCAACCTAATTACCATCTCCCTGATGCCATATTACAAGGGTTGGAACTTTATTGTGGCAACTATTTATTTACAACCGATATAAAATAGATGCATATTTTGAAGTTTTACTGTCCTTCATTGTAGTCACCAGCATTCTGTACAACCCGTTGCCATCAATGTGGAAGTCGTAGGATACCTTTAGCAGTGCCCGTTGTGTTCATAGTTTGATACTGCCTGAAGAATCTCTGGAACAGTTCTGAAGCGAATGCCACGAAGTGGTTCCCTCATCTTAGGAATAAAGTCGAAATCACAAGGGCTAAGTCCAGGGAGTATGGTAGATGGTACATGACTTCCCAGCCCCACTGATTGAACAAATCAGCCACAGCTTGTGCTGCATGTGGCCAAGCACTGTCCTGCAAAATGATGGGTGGGTTCTGCAGAAAGTGTCGCCGCTTTTTTCTCAAAGCTGGTCGCAGATTGTGTTCCAAAAATGAACAGTGATACTACGCACTGACGGTCTGCTGTCAGGGAATGGTACGTGTTAGGGTAACACCATCACAGTCGTACACAAGACTCATCATAACTCTCACACTTCTGGGGTTCTAACGAACTTTTGAATTTTGTGGTGACCCATACTGATGCCATTCGTTCGATTGGTGTTTCATTTGTGGCTAGTATGATTTGGCTCATGTCTCATCCAGCGTACTGATATGGCATAAGAAAGCCTCTCCTTCGCACTCATAGCACTCCAAGTGATTACAAGCAGCGTCGTATCGTAGCCATTTCTGCATTTCCATCAAATCATGCGGAACCCGTCATGATGCAATTTTTCTCATGCTCAGACATTCCTTCAGAATGCAAAGCACAGTCACATGCGCTAATCCTGTCTCTCGGCCAGCTCAAGAATCATATGACATCGATCACTCTCCAGTAACACGAAAAAAGCATACAATTCTTCTTCTTCTTCTTCACTGACACCAGGACGACCTGGCAAACGCATGTCTGCCACATTTTGGCATCCCTCATTGAAGGCTTTTACCCACCTTGCCACTGTTCTGTAAGGCAGTGCAGATTCCCCGCAAGCCTCTTGAAGACCTTGATGATACTGTCATGCTGTACGGCCTCTGGCACATTCAATCTTTATCCAACTCTGTTGTTTCTGTTTCAAAAACATCGTGACAACACTACATTAGACCGCCAGCTAACACGAGGTTGTTGTTCTCGTCACTGCACATGCGTGTGATGTGGGAAGGGAGAGTCCATTTGCTCTGAGGTAAGGTAGGTATGTAACTAACGTGTGGTATAAGCGACATTATTTGGTTCCGTTGCATGGCATCTCTACAGCACTGTTGCCACTATCAAAGTTCCAACCCTCGTATAAAACAAGGTTGAAAATCAAAGGCAATAAAGCTTCTCCTTCTTTTAGACCACAATACAGGAGATACAGAGAACCAAATACTGAACACTGAGGAACTAAATGTTTTATAAATATAGAGTCCCACTGTGAGTAGGTCTTACAATCTGAGTTTACTGATTTTATTTCTATTTGTTGCTTCCTCTTACAAGGATATGATTTAAATCACTGCCCAGCCATTCCTCCAATTCCATAAAAACTTAGTTCTGATAGCGGCATTCCATGATTTATACAAATGCTTCTAGCAAGATCAAAAGATATTGCACAAACATGTATTAGATTAGTAAAAGCACATAAGATTCCACCTGTAAATCTGATAAGAGCTCTCTATGCATTGCTAGATCCTTCATAAATCTGAAATGTTCATCTGCAGGAGTGTTGTTCAAGTT
This sequence comes from Cryptotermes secundus, assembly GCF_002891405.2. Lineage (NCBI taxonomy): Eukaryota > Metazoa > Arthropoda > Insecta > Blattodea > Kalotermitidae > Cryptotermes > Cryptotermes secundus. The sequence goes on along the minus strand of NW_019740697.1, from coordinate 21,775 downwards.
AATGAAATAACTTACTCTGTTAACTTTCTCAAACGTGTTAATTAAATTGGTCTACAGTTGGATATGCAAGATAGTTCACCTTCCATATGAGGGTGTGTCAGAAAGTTCCTGAACTAGGTAAAAAAAAGAAATTCTGGCTTAACTTACTCAATTTTGGCTATCATCTCCTTCAAAATAGTCTCCTTGGGAATGTAAACAGCAATCCCACCGTTTTTTCCCACACTTCAACAGCACGATGGAAGTCATTTTCCTTACTGTTGTTGAGTACCACTTGTGATTCCCTTTGGATGTCAGACACTGTTTCAGAATGTTGTCCCTTCGGCTTCATTTCCAACTTGGAAAATAAAGTGAAATCACAGGGGGGTAAATCCAGCGAGTAGGGAGGACAGGGAATAATAACCATGTTAGTCATGAACATTATAGTTTTCAGGGACGTGTGGGAAGACGCGTTGTCATGAGGAAAGAGCGAGTTGCGGTTGCACCAAAGTTCTGGTGTTTTTCGTCACGTTTCCTCTCAAGTGTCTCAAAATGTCACAGTCAAAATCCAAACTGACCATAGTGTTAGGAGGAACCACCCCCCTTCATGTCAAAACAAACAATGAGCATATTCTTCGTTGAACTTTAGACCTGCCACACCATTTTTGCTCTTGGTGATTCTGGGCTCTTTCACTGGACGGATGTTGCTTTGTTTCTGGATCATAACCATAAATCCAACTTTCGTCACGCATTACGATCCTGGAGATATGAGTAAAAATTGTGTCCTCATTAACCTTCTCTCATAGCTCAAGACACACGTTTATGCAATGCTGCTTCTGATCTTTTGTAAAGAGTCAGGGAACAAAATCATGGCAATACAGCGCATGTTCAATTTTTCTGTTAAGATCTTCTGGCAAACTCCATAACTGATCCCAACAGTGTCTGCTAGCTCATGGATTGTCCGATGACGGTCTTTGTGCATGGGATCTCAGATTTTCCCACCATGATTATGTCGTTTTGATGGTGCTTTGTCACCCTGAATGTTCATCATCTTCAGCTGACACTCAACCGGCCTTGAAACATGAATGCCATTCAAAGGCCAATGTCTGGCTTAAACGAATGTTTTCCAAAAGCCTCACGAAGCATTTCAGGGGTTTTGGTAGCAAATTTACCAAGCTTAACACAATACTTGATGCAGACACGTTGCTTGATTTTGCCATCCATCAGAGACAAAATGAAACACTAAGTCCAGAGAGCACTTGAGTAAAGACAATGCGTGTTCACAGCGTAGTGTCATGTGGCAGACTGATGCAACAGGCTTATGGTAATGTCTCCTTGGCCTCCCCTCTCATCTTCTTTCACCGAGACACTTACAACAGTAACAGTCCGGGAACTTTCCATAGAGCAGTTTCATTTTTAATATTAAAGTTGTCCTGGGAAGTTCTTCATGCTATTGACAGGCTGCACTTATGTAGTCTACATATACACTTTCCACCCCAATAACCCACAATATACAATCACCAATAATAGATGAATATTTCAGATTATACATGAGAAGAAAAACAAGAGAAAGCAATGATAAATTTTTATTACAATGCCAATGACAATGCACTTACTACAAGTGCAAGATCATAAAAGTACATACCATAGACATATCCAATGCAAGCCTGTTTTACATCATATATCTGCAATCCAGCATCATTCAAAGCTTTTGTTACAGCTTCCTTTGCCATCTCAGGGTAATCAAAATCATCCCTTCTGCCAGGCTTTTCAAACTAAAAATAAAACAATGTTATCATGTTCCATTCAAATGAGAAACACATACAAGGTACAGTAACTATGTAACACATACCACAATACCATCTGTAGCACCTGGTCCTGCGTAAGTTATTTCTGACGATGTTCAATCCTGCATATCCTGCATGTTATAAATTAGGCAGTAAAAGGCATGTATATGAACTCATAAATACAATTTCGCTTAAAATGGCAAAATGATAACATGGAGGAACTACATGCTCTACTCAACCTAGTATTTTTCAATATTAACTGGTGCTATTTCAGCTGTAGGGAATATGCCTAGGCAATTAAGAATGGTGAGTTGGCAGAGATACAGAAGTGACCTATTTTAAGGTAATGTGCTGTATTTCCTTGGAAAACCATGGAAACTTCAAGATAGGCAGTATCGTGGATGGGATTTCTGCTAGTTTCACATCCCATGTACATAGGATCTATGTAGTTAACCTAACTATTGACTTTGGACAAAATTTCCCCCCCCCCCCGCCAAAGTTCATGGCTCCAAATTCTTACTATGAATTGAAATTTTTAATTATTTTGTTAGAGTGACTATATGCAACTTGGTTGCATAGTTTACATATATATGTGTGTGTTTATTTTACATTATAAACATTCCTGAACTGTACACTTAATACCTACTGGATGCTACAAAGTATCTGACAATGTGTCAAAACTGTTGGTTTACTTGTAAGCTGTGTTCAGTTCTAATGTATGCTATACTAATTACCTTTGTCATTCCAACGCCCACAACGAAAACTCTAACTTTGGAAGCCATTTTCATTTAATTTAAAGTCATGAACTTAGTACACAAAAACTAGGTAAAATTCCGTCTTAAAAAAACACAACAGCTACTGAAACACTATAGTAAACTAGTTTCCAGGAAAGACGAACATGACCGAACATGACACAGCTACTTCGATCATTGCCAACTTTCGAACACCGTACAAAAAGTTGCAGCTGCGCACACAAACCGGTTAGAACACCGTGGCACATTTAGGGCCTAGCTACTATGACCCGTGGATAACCACACGAATTGGCGCAACTTGTGTCCATGTAGTGACCGTGGTTAACGAAAATGTGACGTGTTGGCTAAAAGCCGGAATGGTGGAGTCGGAGCAAACGTCCATTGCCTTGCAACAGCTCGGAAATCAGGTTCCCGTTACAGCAAATAGTAACGGAGGGATCGTTGCCAGGTATCAAGTTGCTAAACATCAGATGTGTCGTAGCAACAAATAAGGGCGAGGGCACACCAAGGAAACTGACAACCGCAACGCAACCACAACTTCCGAGAATCGTTAATTGCCTGCGTTATACACACGTTACTAAACGGAGCGGCGCAATTTAAGGAATCGGCAACACAACATGCGGAAAGACTGAAAAACTAAACTTCCAGGAAACGGGGAATGCCCTCACAATTACATTGCCGCGTAGTTTCCTAGTGTCAGCTATTCTACAACGCGTCGTCATTAATTCATTTGTATATATACGTATGTTAACGAAACTGATCATTTTGTTTTTGTACAGTTAATTGAGCAAAAGCCTTGTATACAGAGTGTCACAGGAGGAATGGACCAAACTTCGGGAGGGTGTTCCTTATGTTAAAGTATGCCGATATAACCCAGAACACCTATGTCCAAAGTTGAACGGTTACAGAGATAATGGCCAGAGAAGTGTCAAACTT
>NW_019740697.1:0-18042 GCF_002891405.2 Cryptotermes secundus | reverse complement strand
TACCAGAAGACCACACTTTTCTTGGGCCATTATCTCCGTAACCGTTCAACTTTGGACATAGGTGTTTTGGGTTATATCGGCATACTTTAACATAAGGAACACCCTCCCAAAGTTTGGTCCATTCCTCCTGGGACATTCTGTATATGACAAACGCCACCCAGACTACGTAAGGTAGGACAAAATAGATTTGGCTCGGGAAAGAATTTATCATGAGACTAAGGAGTCTGGATCCTGGTTAAGTTCTTTCGAAACAATATAAGCAGCTCAGTTTAAATTGTCACAGACAAACGAATGCAACCAATATTTTATTTTCTTAATATGTACTTAAGCATCCTGCTGCATTAATATATAATTTATTTCACACATACACGTATATTCGTCTCAAATGCAACTTTTAATATAGTCACCCTCCTACCACATTACATGGTTCGGCGGTATATGGCCATCATCAGGTGTCTTCTTTCTTGCTAAATTAGTTGCAGTGTATGTCAAAATTTCGTATCGCCTGTGAAAGTGATATATCATAAGTAAAAGAAATTGACTTTAATTAAAACGAATTAACATCTCCAATATTCTTATGATCGTCGTCCTCTCTTCTCACGCCACCTTAACAGCTCTCAGCTACAACCATCAGTATTATTATCTTCCATTACAAAAGGTAAGCGCACGAAATTGAAAAATATAATCATGCATTAAGTCGAACAAATATAAACACTTAAGATGATGAAGAAAGTCGTCTTCTTGGTTTACTTAACTTACTTAAGATGATGTTAGCAACTACTCAAAAGTTTCCTCATCGTGCGCCTGCTAATCTGAAAACCAGATCGCTGCTTGAAATCAGCGATTTTCTCAGAAATTCAGGTTGCGTTGCGATTACCGGTTTCCTTGGTGTGCCCTCACCAATAGGAAAAAAACCGTTACATGTGAAGGAACACATGGATTCCGAGAAAAGGCATCCATGAAGAACAGAATCAACAACCATCCAGCTCACTCTGTTTCTTATAAACCTTGCCTAGGATGGTAAAATCCCAAGAAATATTTAAACTGTCATGTCTTTGCCACATCACAATCAGGGTAGAAGCTTATAATTATCAGAGACGTCTTATACAGTGCCATAACTGCCAAAATTTCAGCCACTTTTGAGTAAACTGCAGGAAACTTCCCCGTTGTTTGAGTTTTGGGGCGATCACATGCACAAGGAGTGTCCCGAGAAAGAAAACACATCTTCCAAACCAGCATGCTGCAACTGTCGGTTGGCGAAATGAGAGAAAGCCCATCCCGCCAAATATCGGGGTTGCAGATACGCAAAGGAGGAGATACAAAAAAAGGAAATCACAGAGAACAGCCAAGAATATACGTGAAGAGTGTTCTCCTCAAAACCTCGCCACCCCAGGTTTGTACTTCCCGGCGGCGCTCCGAGACAGCACAGAGTAAAAGCAGCAGCCCCAGCACACCAGGTGACAGTGGCCAAAGTGGAACCGAGGGTCTTCGCGCATTTTCAACAACATGAACAGCAGTTAGTTAGTTATTTAGAGAGGGTGGGTTTCCCCATGCACCGCGACCAGTTTGATCTATTGTGCTTCCCTCTATGATATTCTACCAGTTTCTTTACCCTACCGATAAATGGTGCGTACCATCAGTCCCGCCGAGCAAGCGAGTTCGGCCACTTGCTTAGCAGTGTCTATAATGCTTCCCCCATCTATCACGGGCCTTAGAGGCTATAGTTTGGCGGGAAACGTCCTGGAATTTTGGCTCAGTGATCCCTTTTGGGGATATCTGCTTCTTTTACGTGCCGTAAAGTAATGACACGGGACACACAGCTTAAAGTCCCTCTCGGAGGACTTGTTCCCTGAATTTTTCGGCCCTTAAAAATTCGACGACCTCCGCCGGGTATTTGAACCCGCGTACTACGAGTCATGAGGTGGGAACGTTACCTCTAGACTACGGAGGCCGCTTAACATGAACAGTAAGTAACAGGGCAGTCGGTTGAGGCTCCAAATGTACTATAAGACTTTCTATTGTTGCTGTGCCAGAATAGGAGAAAATAGTGACAATTAAAAATTGTGTTAAATCTCATGGAGCAAGCAAAATAACCACTAGAATTATGGGCGGAATCTACTAAAGACGAGATATAATCTTCTGTAATGAACCTGTACTCACAGAGGTCTTGTGCATATTGTAAATACAGTCATGTCATCATATATAAAATGTAAATATATAGTACGCTGTACGTTGTAAAAGGCAGACCCATCCTCTCGACAGAGATTGCGCCCCACATCAGGAAACATGCAACTGTCAGACAAAAAGATGTGGTATTAAGTCCCAAATGGGTGCTGACACAAAGAGAAACTAGCCGACTTACCGTCAGCCGCAACTAAATTTTTACTTTGATTTTCAATTTTGTTCTGTTCGCGAATTGGTTCTCTGTTGTGTCTACTACAAAGGGGTTTGTACTGAAATTGCAGAAACTGAATTATCTTCACAATAAATCAGCTACGTGACGCTTTAACCGTATTTATTAACTGGCAAGAAAGGTGTGTTGGACAGAGTAATTTTTATAGACTTCACATTATTTAGTGTGTTCACGGCCAAAACCCAGTTTGTCGTAGTTGGTAACGACGAAGCTTGCCACCCGACCAAATGTGTGCACAGCGTTGTGCGGAAAAAAAGCAACAAACAAACAGTGAACTTGAATGTAAACCAAAATGGTGGACATCCCAATACCAGGATTCCGGGAACACTGGACACGGACGCTTGCATCCCTCAATTCTGTGTTAAGCGATCATGAACAAATTCCTAGAAGTAGGCTTGTAGTACAAGTACATAAAGCACTGAACGAAATTACAATTCTTGCTGGGTGCACACCGGCTAAAGTGGGGGAAAGCTCTGAGTGGACCGCTATTTTGAATAGTGCAGAGGAGTACAGAACAAATTTTGCAACGGTCTTGATAGGAAGCCGCATTTTATATTACACTGAGATATTTTAAATGTTTGAAAAAAAAAGGTTATATTCCGCCCTGTCAATGCAAGAGGAACCTCAGGTGGCCTAAGTCTATGAGAAAGTTAGAAAGCCTCTGTTATATCTTCATTTATTTTTATGTGCGAGCACTCACACGACGTTTCAATAGCACTGAGATTTCGCTGCAGCTTTCTGAGAACATAACACAAGGTTTTTGGGGCGTATCAATTAAATATAGACTGTACAGTGTATGGGGACAGGACGGAACTTTGTGGCGCCCCTGCTTTTATATCCCTTTGCGGAGATATTTCACCTTTGACTGAAACTGAATTTTCTCTGAGAAAAATATGAGCTTGTAAACTTTAGTTTGATATTATGAAGTCAAGGTGTCATGCTGTATCAAAAGATTTTCAGTATCCAAGAATACATCAGCTGTAGACATGTCATTGTAGAAATTTTGTTAAAGTGATTTAGCCTCATACATTGACGTGTCATGCTGTGGCGGACACAGAAACCGAATTGTCTTGCATTAAGTAGGACCCTTTGTTTAATTTGACTTTGGACTATTCTCAGAATAACTTCCTAGAATAGCTTGCCTGTTGTAGGAAAGAGGCTAATCGGACATAAATTTTGAGGGAATTTTGAGTCTTTACCGGCTTTGCGGCAACGTTGCAAAATACAACTTTCCAATGCAGGAATTCTAGAGCCTCTAGCGGCAGAACCAGTAACTCAAAGTCACGGACACCTCCGAAAGTTTCTTACTGTCTTTTGCTTGGTAGATGGCACCTCGTATGGATGAGGTCCGTATTAATTATTTAGGCTGGATGGGCATAGCATAGGCCTCAATTGTATTTACATTCTTTCTTTTCTTCTTGAAAAAAAAAAAATATATTCATGGATAACTTATGTGCACCCAAGAAAGAAACGAGATATTTATTGTACGATTTGAGATTCAAACAAAGGCGGTTATGAAGAGGTCTGTCTTCTGGGATATAGCACTGTGTAGTCCGTCGGACGACCGACGTTTCGGAGGCACATGAAGCAGGTAACAAATCTGCTTGCTACCCCTTATACTCTGATGTCATACTTGGCTTATTTTCGGCCCTGGCATGTTTCTCCATAATGTCGGTTTACTTTCAGCGGACTACACGGTGTTATGAAGAATGCAGTCTTCTGGGATTTGGCACCGTGTATAAATCGCATATCGGTCTTAACCACCGCTGCCTGATTAAAAAATCATAAAACTTATTGTTTATTATCCAACTATTTCATCGAGTGCAAAAATACAGATCAGCATACATTACCGATTTAAAGCAGTTGCGTTATAGTATAAGAAGGATTTACATGAGTAGTTTTGTGCACCATGAAATTAAACAAGAAGTTATAAGATTTTTTATTCAAACAGAGGTGGTTATGAAAGATATACGATTTAACACTCTGTAGTCACTTAAACTTAGGGGTTAACGACCTCCCATTAACCTTGCTTCTCTCGCCACGACACGATTTCTGTTGTGGGATGTTCCCAAACTGTACTTGCTCGGGCCTGCTAACTGCTGGCTTACCTCTTGAGCCGATCCCTTCGTCTCATTGGTTGTAGTGCCCTCTCCGAGCGGCGGTGGCCGTGGGTCACACCGTTTTTCCCCACTTTTCTTATTACCTAGCCTTATTCCGTGGCGTATCCTACGTCATCACGCCTCTATCCTTTGTGATTCGGCGGAGGCGCCCAGTCTCTCTGCCTGGAAAGTCGTCGTGTACGGACGTCTCGCTCCGTAACTAAATTCTGTTTGGGTCGACGCCATGAAAGATTCGGTTTGGTTGTTAAACTCCAGGCAGGAGGGCCCATCTCGAGGTAACGCAGATAATACTAGCATACTGATTATTGTTCTGGGAGGAATTGTGTAAGTTGAGAATGTATATATAGGTTTTGTCTGCATTGTGTGTGCTGGGGATTACAGAGATGGTATTATGCTAGCGTGATGTTTATCATAAAGTATGCCTTATATGTGGTGTTGTGGCGGAGACAGCCTGTGCGAGTTGTGATAGGATATCTTGTGGCTGGTTATGCCGATTAATTGTTGTGTTTTCTTTTGACACAAGTTACTGGTCATATATTAAAAGTTATTCGATTTCCTCTTTTACTTCTTGTTTTTTTTTTAGTAATAGAAAAGAGAACATTAGTTCCCCAGCTGGTGGGGTGGGGGCTCAGACAGAGAGTAGAAGATCGTGGTTTTACTCAGGGACTCCCAGCCGTAGATTTTATTTCTAGTGCCTGAGTCTGACTGGGCACCAGCGATTAGCTGGGGGAGTGTTCTTGTGTTAATTTTGAGGTGCTGTGTTGTATGTGGTATTATCGACTTATACCAGACTTTTGACCGTTTCATGACATCATCATGCCGTCGGCGTGGATCCATTCCCTGTCGAAGCAACAAGCCCAACGGTTGGCGATCGAATTGGGCGTCTCTGTGGATGGGACCTTAGACGACTTGCCGAGGAAATTGAAGGAGAAACGGACCTCGCTGGAGCCACGCCTGCCTTCTCAGCTAACAGCTAAGTCTGAACTGGCCATGGATGCCGCGACATCTGTTGGTAATGTTTTTCTGAATGCCGGCATTCCTGGTCAGGTCTCTTATGTGCAGGCCAAGATAAGGGGTAGGGTGGTTGGTGATCTGGTGAGGAATATCCCCGTGTTGCCTGGTACAGACCCAGAGAGCGTGCTGCATTTCCTCATTCGGGCCCAGGAGGTCTACGACCTGAACCTGGTGGGCGATCTGGAATTTCTGGCGCTCTTGGTGGGTAGGACTTCCGGTAGGGTCACCCAGATCCTCGGTCTCCATTTGGGAACCTCTTCAAAGTGGGGAGTGGTTAGTTCCGAAATCTCCTCTACCTTCCCTCCTCCACGCATTCGTGAAGAATTTGTATCTAAGTATGTGTTGCGGCGCTTTCAATCGCCAACAAAGTATTTGACCCAATTTATTATGCCAGTAGTCGCGGCTGCGCGCATTTTGAGTTATCATGGGTCTGAGTCGGACTTAGTACAGCGCATTTTCCAAAATATGCATCCTCGGGTCAGGTCATATTTGGTGTTCGGGTCGAAACCCACTACTATTGCCGAGTTGCATGCCTTGGCGAGTCACGTCGCTGAAGCGAGAGCCGTTGATGCTCAGAGACAGGGTTGTGAGAACCAGGCTTTGGCCGGGGCCTCTCAGTCAGCAGGACGTGGCTCGCGTCAAGTTAGTATGGCGATAGACGAGACGCGACGAGTGCGGAATCGGGGAGTGGTTTGTTGGGATTGTTTTGGGAGAGGTCATCTAAAAAGGGACTGTCCATCTTCTGTTCCCTTGCCTTCAAGTAACCAAGGAAACGAGCAAGACGCTCAGCAGTAAAACCATCTGCTAGAATCATAGCGCCGAAAAGAACCTTGCCTCGGTCAGCGATCTCGCCGGTATGGACTGCTGGAAACAATCCGTGGGTCTGCTGACGATTAAGGGGTATTGTTTACCAGAAATCTTGGATTCAGGTTCCTCCTCCTCTTTCATCAGACGAAACGTGTTTCAGCGCATTCAAAGCTTAGGCTTGCCGTGCTGGGCAGAGGCCATGAGCCAATTGTGTCTCGCTGCTAATGGCCAAAATTGTGCGATAAGTCAGGCCTTTTTGCTGCAGATTAAGTTGAACTCATTCTCATGGAAGTATTCCTTCCTGATATTCGATGACTCTCCTGTGCCGTGCATATTAGGGGCTGACTTTTTGCCAAAATGCAATTAGATTTTTCTACGATGTCTTACAAGTTTGCATTTTATCTAACCTGTCAGTACAATTTCGAACGATTAGATTTCTGCTCGGAAGACTTGCATGAGTTCCCTTGTTCCGAGAAGGATTTGTCAAAGCTAGCGGCCTACTCGTCTCCCGTGAGTCAGCTCGAGTTGCAGAAACTTTACCCGCTTGTGAAGAGTTTCCCTAACTTGTTTTCGGGACGGTTGGGAACGGTCAAGTGTATGGTCTGCGAGTTGGATCTGTTGGACGATCGGCCGGTTCGTTCCCGCCCATACCAGTGTTCTCCTCCTCGGCTTAAGGCATTGAGGGACATTGTGAATGATTTGCTTCAGGAGGGGGTTGTGCGTAAAAGTACCTCACAGAACGCCAGCCCGGCCTTCCTACTTCCTAAATCTTCAGGGGGCTACCGCATGGTTGTTGATTATCGCCTCCTGAATAAGAAGGTTAGGTTCGATGCCTTTCCAATGCCGTGTATTGAAATTGCGTTCTCCAATTTTTAAGGGGCTAAGGTTTTTTCTATCTTAGATCTAAACTCGGCCTATTACCAGATCCTACTCTCGGCGAAGATTCGTAACGTAACGGCCATTTCCACTCAATCTGGTCTGCTTGAGGTTACTAAACCCCCTATGGGCATTGGTGTGGGACGTCAGATTCTCTCCCGTGTGGTGGATTCCTTATTTGGAGACCTCAAGCATCGTTATGTTTATAATTTCATGGAGGATTTGCTTGTGTACTCGCGCACCGCAGAACGCCACTTGGTCCACCGTTAGGAAGTTTTTCGCCGTTTGGAGAAGGCTGGATTTACCCTAAACCGGGACAAAATGCAGTTGGAAAATCAGAAATTAAATTCCTGGGTCATTCCTTGTCTGATGCTGGAGATGAGGTCTCACCCGAGAGGATAGACGCCCTTCGCGAGTTTCCTCCTCCTAAAAATTTGAAGGCCGTCCGGAGATTCCTGGATATGGTCGGGTTTTACGGAAATTTTGTGAAGGATTTTACCTTGTTGGCCGAGCCGCTTCATGCATTGAAGCGTAAGGATGCTCAGTTCGAATGGGGGGACTCCCAGAGGCGTGCCTTCGAGGCATTTAAAGATACCGTTTCTACGCCACTGGTGTTGCAGGTGCCAGACTTCTCGAAATAATTCGTCCTAGTTTGCGATGCGAGCGATCTGGCTCTGTCTGCCATCCTCAATCAGAGGTGCGAGTCCGGATTGGCCCCCGTAGCGTTTGCGAGCCGTTTGCTTTTGGCAACGGAACGTAAATATTCGACATATGAAAAGGAATGTCTCGAGGCTGTTTGGGGATGCGAGAGATTTAGGGTGTATTTGGAGCATAAGCAGTTTGTCCTCCATACGGACAACCAAGCCCTGTCATGGCTGCTGAAGCGGTCAGGGAACTTGGTCGCTTAGATAGGTGGATACTGCGCTTGGCGTCTTTTAAATTTACGGTGGTACATGTTACTGGAAAGGCTGATGTAGCGGACTGTTTGACACGCCAATTTGAGAAGCCTACCTCCGACCAGCTATTTTCGAGTCTGGTGTTTCAACATTTCCCCGCAGCATTCTTATCCATAAGAGAACATCAGATCAAAAACTCCCGCTGCAGAGAGATTTACGATAAAATTAAACACCGAGACCCTGAGGTTCGAAACTACCAGCTGCTGAAGGACACCATCCTTTATTCCCCATCGAGAGCCAGGACTAAGAGGTATTTGGTTCCTCAAGACCTTAGACCTGTGGTCCTGGAGTATTTCCATGATTCGGCCGTAGGGGCGCATTCGGGTGTCGCCAAAACTCTCCTTCGAATATCTAAGGTGTTTTACTGGCCGGGCATTAGATCGGACGTTTCGAAATACGTGCGCGGTTGTCAGCCTTGCCAGAAGGCGAAACCTGCCCAAAATGCCCAGGTGGTTCTTCATCACAACGAAGTTGTCACCAAACCCATGGAGCGTATCTTCATCGATTTCGTGGGGCCGATAGTCCGGAGTCGGCAGGGGAATGTGGCAATCTTGGTTGTGTTAGATGGCTTCTCCAAATTTGTGGCCATGTACCCGGTCAAAAGGATCTGTTCTGAAGCAGTTGTCAAGGCCCTGACGGAGGGGTATTTCTCATGTTTTGGTCTTCCCCAGACCATCGTTTCGGACAATGCCGTTGTGTTTAAGTCTCGCCGGTTTTATAACGCCTGTTTATCTTGAGGGATTAAACTCGTTACCACCTCTCCCTATTATCCCCAAGCCTCTCAGGTGGAGCGGTTTAATCGTAATTTGAAGGTAGCCCTTACCGTCTACCACCACTCTCAACATACATTGTGGGACGAGAATCTCCCAATGCTGTCCATGGCGTTCAATTCGGCCTGGCATGAGAGTACCGGAACCCAACCCGCCGTGCTTTTCCTTGGTCGCGAACTTAATCATCAATTGGGGTTACGTTGGGAGTTCTCGGAGCTGGACTTACAGCGACCCTCTGCGGATATGCGGGTATATTGGGGGACAGCCTTGCAAAATTTGAGGAAGGCTAGGGATAGGGTTGCCCCGAGGTATAACATACTGAGAAGGGAGGCGGCGTTTCATGTGGGAGACCTGGTCTTGGTGCGTCTCCATCCACAGAGCTCCTAGGTGCGGAAAAGGTCCGCTAAGATTGATATGTGATGGTCAGATCTCATGGTTATTTCTAAGTACTTGACTAATGTCACTGTTCAGTTGGCTAATCCAGACACTGGAGTTATCTTACGCAAGGCTCATGTTTCTCAGTTGAAGAAATATTTTGTTCGGGACTAAATTATTAGCCCCAAGTATGATAATCACGCTGTTAGGTATTGTTTTGTATTGTGAGGGGTTCTACCCAAAGTTCAATACTGCTTTTTGCCTTGTGTTCTTTATTTCATTTTTAGAGGCTTGTAGCCGATTTACCTTCTTCCATTTATTCCTTCCTTTGGTTGACGCCTGCCTCTTCAAAATCGAAGCCTGCGACTGGACGCCTCCGTCGCACCCAGGGTCCGGGAGGTCGGAGGGGCATACTCTTTCATCTACCTGGCAAGAGGAGGATCGCAAGGAAGGGCCTCCTGAGTGATGGACCCCTGCGGACTGTGTTGTGGTGTGTCGGGGTAGTTTTGTTGCCGGTGCTCCGGGAGCGGAGAAGGAGTGTTAGCAGGGATTTGGACAAGGTTGTGTTGCCGTCTCTTGCGCCCTAGTGTTCCGCTCCCGTTGTGGTGCTGTGGCGGAGGCAAGGACTTGGACTGAATTGTCGTTTTAGCCGCCTCCTTCGTATATATGATAATATCGAGAACCCTTCGCGTATCCGCAGTCGACGCTTGCCAGCAGCCGTCGTTGAGTGCCAAGTTTCTTCTGAGAAGGAGGGGGCGATCCTGAGCCGATCCCTTCGGCTCATTGGTTGTAGTGCCCTCTCCGAGCGGCGGCGGCCGCGGGTCACACCGTTTTTCCCCACTTTTCCTACTACCTAGCCTTATTCCGTGGCGTATTCTACGTCATCACGCCTCTATCCTTTGTGATTCGGCTGAGGCACCCGGTCTCCTCTGCCTGGAAAGTCGTCGTGTACGGACGTCTCGCTCCGTAACAAAATTCTGTTTGGGTCGGCGCCATGAAAGATTCGGTTTGGTAGTTAAACTCCAGGCAGGAGGGCCCATCTCGAGGTAACGCACATAATGCTAGCATACTGATTATTGTTCTGGGAGGAATTGTGTAAGTTGAGAATGTATATATAGGTTTTGTCTGTATTGTGTGTGCTGGGAATTACAGAGATGGTATTACGCTAGCGTGAAGTTTATTATAAAGTATGCCTTATATGTGGTGTTGTGGCGGAGACAGCCTGTGCGAGTTGTGATAGGATATCTTGTGGCTGGTTATGCCGATTAATTGTTGTGTTTTCTTTTGACATAAGTTACTGGTCATACATTAAATGTTATTCGATTTTCTCTTTTACTTCTTTTTTTTAGTAATAGACAAGAGAACACCCGTTCCCCAGCTGGTGGGGTGGAGGCCCACTCCCCAGGCCCTTCAACACTCCTCTCTGATGATTTCCCATGTAGCCCCTAACCACTGCTATCATCTTGTTCTTATACAGTTCGACTCGACATTACCACTTTCTCTACCACTTTCAACATATGCCTGACAATTGATTTAGCGTCCCCGGATTTTATTACTAAATTGATTATCGTCAGGAACTCATTCTTGACATCGTCCTCCATCTCAATTTATTCCAACTCGTCTAAAGATTTATTTAAAACTATCTGAATTTAGAGTTGATCCTTTGCTCAATGTTGTTTGAACGCGGTTTAGATGATATACGTGATCTTTTTCCATTGCCCTCTCCCGGCGTTCCGTCCAATCGGTTGGCTCGTGACGCTCGGGACTTTATTGTTTTTGCTTTTTTCAATATTATTCCTCTCCTTTCGTCTTCTTGGAGTATGAACAAATGGGAGGCTCCTTATATTTGGTTCCTCGTACCCACGTCGGCTTTCAGCAACTAAAGAGAAGGCAGGGTTCGACCGCCTGGGTTGTGACCACTTTTCTACAATTTTTCGTGTTTCCAAAAATTTGACATTTCTATGAGCAATGGTTTGATTGATTGATTTCTTTTTTTTAATTACCGGGCATTGCTCGCTGTTTGCTCATATTGTCTAATTGATGAGAAACTGATCTTATATTTAGACTAACATTGAAGATGTCAAATTGTCCCCATTTTTTTCCCCCTTTTCTTTTCAATGATGGAGAATCAGGCTTCTTGATATATATATGGATTCTTTACGTCCCTTTATCGTACATTTTAAAACGTAGGTCACTGAATTTTCCATTTCTGTTGCTCTTGAAACTTTCTGCCAGATCTTACTTTCCATTGTTTATACTTTAATTTCCCAGATTCTGTGCTTTAGACTTTGCCTGTTGAACTGTCTCTTAATCTCTTCTTTCCTTGGCTTCATTATCATTCCGTGACTCAATTAGATTTTGGTGTCTATTAGTACCTTGCTTTAAGTCATCGGTTACCGATTTCCTTGATTTATTACGGCTCCTAACAGTGCTAAATTGTGCCATCAGCTCCTCTTCTGTTGAAAATTCTGGTAAGTTTTCCCCCAAAACTCTCATTTGGTTTAACAATCTTATTCTTTTACTTTGCATGATTCATTTCTTCCATCACAATTGATTACCCAGCTTCGTCATTTGTTTCTACCGCCAATTTTATTTGGGTAGTTCCACGGTCAGAAGCACTTGAACTTCCAGCCGTTGTATTTTTGTTCGAAACAGGCATTTCAATTACATGTCACTTAAGGTAGAAAGTCAAGTAAAATTCAGCAGAATACAAAAATTAATGTTTTATTCTAACACAACCCTTTGTGTTCTCAATCTGCTCCTATTATTCGTTGTTTGGTTACGCTCTCAACTGTGTCTATTCCAGTACAATATTACTAATTGTTTCTTTATATCGAATCTCAGCAATCAAGGTTGAGCAGCTTCTGTATAGACGCCTCACCCTTTGACTTTCAGGTAGCGAAGGTTAAACTCATACAACCGAAGTGCCATCTACCAAACAAATTCGGTAAGTAACTTTCGGAGGAACCGAAGTGAACCGAGAAGTTCATGGAGGTAGGCCCAGGCCCACTGGGGCTGTAGTGCCAAGGTAAAAAGAACCCTTCGGAGGTGACCCGAATCTATAATTACTGTTTTGGGAAGTTGTATCTTTCTTCGTTGGTCACAGTGACCAACAATTAGTGCTGGAGTTGAGACGTTGATTAAGTTCTGTGTGTGTGTGTGAATTCTATAAACGTAGAGAAGAGGTTTTATAGCTTTATATATCTTACATAATTGAGAAGTCAGCTGCATTGGCACGAGAAAATTTGGATATTGTCTATTCAGCAGTGGTGTTTTGCTTTCTGCAGCTGGAGATATTTCTTTGGTCAACCATATACTAGTAACAACTCAACAACTAACAACTAAGGAATTGCCTTGTCATTTGTATTTTGCAATATGAAAATATAATTTACAGCTTTAGTTGCAGCTGTACGACAATGTTACAAGTGTGGGAAATTCTGCCACATAAGTAAATGCTTCTCATGCGGAGAAGCAAAACATGAAGGGACTTGAATTAAAGATGACCTAAATTGTAACGGTGACCACAGAGCAAACAGCGAGCGATGCCCGGTAATTAAAAAACAGAAAGAAATTAATCAAACCATTGCTCATAGAAATGTAGAATTTTTGGAAATACTAAAAATTGTAGAAAAGTGGTCACAACCCTGGCGGTCGAACCCTGCATTCTCTTTAGGTTCTGAAAACCGACGTGGGTACGCGGAACCAAATATTAGGAACCTCCCCTTTGTTCAAACTCCAAGAAGACGAAAGGAGTGGAATAATATTGAAAAAAGCAAAAACAATAAAGTCTCGAGCGTCACGAGCCAACCGATTGGATGGAACGCCGGGAGAGGGCAATGGAAGAAGATTACGTATATCATCAAAACCACGTTCAAACAATATTGACCAAAGGAACAACTCTAAATTCAGATAGTTTTAAATAAATCTTTAGACGAGTTGGAATAAATTGAGATGGAGGACGATGTCAAGAATGAGTTCCTGACGATAATCAAATTAGTAATAAAATCCGGGGACGTTAAATCAATGGTCAGGCATATGTTGAAAGTGGTAGAGCTTCACGAACAAAATTACAGCAAAATTAGACGGGAATCAACCAGTTAAGAAGAAAGCAATTTTTTGGGATTTGGCTCAGTGTCGATATTGTGTTAACCGACGATTCGGAGGAACAGATCGCATCCGTCTTCAGGATAGAAAGAAGAAGAAGAAACCGCCTAACCGGTTCGAGCAAGTACTCACAGAGTAATGTCGAGTCGAACTGTACAAGAACAAGATGATAACAGTGGTTAGGGGCTACATGGGAAATCATCAGAGAGGAGTGTTGAAGGATCTGGAGAGGTAAGCCAGCAGTTAGAAGGCCCGAGCAAGTACAGCGTGGGAACATCCCACAACAGAAATCGTGTCGTTAATAGGAGGTCGTTAACCCCTAAGTTTACGTGACTACAGAGTGTTAAATCGTATATCTTTCATAGCCACCTCTGTTTGAATAAAAATCTTATAACTTCTTGTTTAATTTCATGAGTGCACAAAACTACTCATGTAAATCCTTCTTATACTATAACGCAACTGCTTTAAATCGGTAATGTATGCTGATCTGTATTTTTGCACTCGATGAAATAGTTGGATAATAAACAATAAGTTTTATGATTTTTTAANAAAAAAAAAAGAATGTAAATACAATTGAGGCCTATGCTATGCCCATCCAGCCTAAATAATTAATACGGACCTCTTCCATACGAGGTGCCATCTACCAAGCAAAAGTCAGTACGAAACATTCGGAGGTGATCCGTGACTTTGAGTTACTGGTTCTGCCGCTAGAGGCTCTAGAATTCCTGCATTGGAAAGTTGTATTTTGCAACGTTGGTCACAGTGGTCAACAACTAGTTGTGGACGTGTGACAGTTGTTTAGTTTTTGTGTGTCTGAATGCTATAAACGTGGAAAAGAGGTTTTATAGCTTCATATATCGTTCATAAGTGAGTGCTTTATGAAACGTCAGCTGCAATATCACGAGAAAATTTGGATATTGTGTATTCAGCAGTTGTGTTTTGCTTTCTGCAGCTGGAGACATTTCTTTGGTCAACCACATACTAGCAATAACTCAACTATTCCGGGTTTCTGGCGTCTTTGTTATAGTATTATAAAGAATCTGAAACATATTACACATAATGGGGAAGCATGAAGTGTGTGCCCCCAAATATATTGCGAAGAAAATAAAGGCGAAAGGCCTCCAGAAACTTCGTTTGTATTGTCAGATGTCCGAGAAGCAATGCCATGACGAGAATGGTTTCAGGTGCCATATGACGTCAGAATCACATCAGCGACAACTTCTTCTATTTGCTGATAATGCAGACAGGTACATTAATAATTTTTCCAAAGAATTTGAAAGAGATTACCTGGAAGTACTAAAACATGAGTTTGGTACAAAACGTGTTCATGCAAATCGTGTGTACCAGCACTATATCTCCGACCGTCATCATTTGCATATGACTTCTACAAAGTGGGATACATTGACAGACTTTGTGAAATGGCTTGGAAGAGAAGGAAAGTGCAAGGTGGATGAGGGTGAAGAAGGATGGTTTGTACAGCATGTAGACCGTGACCCAGAAACAACTGTCATGCAAGAAGCTGTTTCCCGCAAGGAGAAGATCGACAGAGACGACCAAGAGATGATGATGGCCTTTATTGAAAAGCAAATTGAGAAGGGGAAAGAAAGTTCCAAGAATGACACACCCGTCTTCACGGAGTTTGTGCGACGAAGCGAGCAACATATTGTTGTAAATTTGAAGGTAGAAAGAAAAAGGGATGAGGACATGAAAAATAATATTTTGGTGGCAAGTAATGCATTGAAGAATGGTTCTTCAGCAGAAAACAAAAAAGACTCTAGAGAATCTGGAAGAAGGAGAGGTGAAAAGAGGAAATTATCAGCCCTTGGTGAGATCATTAAAGATGAAGAGAACGAGAGAGAACGTATAAACAGAAAGGATTACTGGTTGGTGGAAGGAATTGTTGTGAAAGTGATGGCAAAGTGTCTGGGTGACGAATACCACAGGAAGAAGGGGGTTGTAGCTACAGTATGCATGTTAGATAGTGGACACAAACTAAAACTAGACCAAGAACATCTTGAAATGGTGATACCAGCAATAGGGCGACCTGTGCGTGTTGTAAATGGTGCTTATCGTGTTTGCAGTGCCATGCTTAGGGAACTGGATCAGAAGAAATTCTGTGTAACCATTGAAATATCCTCAGGCCCTTTGAAGGGCAGAATAGTTGACAAAGTTGAATATGCAGATATCTGTAAATTATATAATGTTGATATGTGAATACATTATAACATTAATGTGACATATTCACAAGTTTAAAGACGGTTTGATCCTGTAAGAAATAATAAGAACAAAGCATATAAATTTAGCTACAGTACTCTTTGCAGTGAGATATTAATTCTGTAATTCAGTTAATAAGCCATCATTGTAACGTCTCCAGTTAATTATGAAATGTTACCAACGAGAAGTTTAACTATTGTTCTTCATTTCATATAACTACAACGAATGATATAGGAGCTGTGATTGGGGGTCAGAGTTCAAGTCCCAGTAGGGTGAAGACTGGCTTTGGAGCCTACCCAGCCTTCTGAATCAAGTAATCATTAAATGGGGGTTTCCCTGTATTTATAATTTTGGATCACATGGCAGTGTGGAATGATGAAGTGTTTTCAAAAAAAGTGGCTAACCAGTCCCACCATAGGGTGATGAAATTATAGATAGAATGAAGATACGTTAACAACAGCCATGAAAGGCAGTGGGCTTCTTGCCTAATATATGTTGGAAATAAGAGCAGAGAACAAAATTTTATTTAAAATTTTTTGCTCATAATGCAGTGTTGACAAGTACTAGTTTTGTTATATTCTAGAAATTAATTTATAGAATGAATATTGATGTGAGTTGTGCAAAACAGCAATATTAAATTTTCATATTGTACAAATTATAAATCACTCCGTCCAATGTGACCTGTAAGTGAAAATAGCACAGCAGCCATGAGCAAACCCTGGACGATATAAAGAACCTCCACATCAAGATAGACAGGTGGCACAATATCTGCCCCATATAAGGGAGTTGATGGGAGGACGAACACGAGCCTGCATGGTTTACGAATTTTAATTATTGACAATCTAAAAAACTTTTAATTAGCATCAAGGAATTTTATACAATTTTTTTAAAACTTACATTCCCAGGAAACTNCATTTCAAAATACATCCTTTAATACCATAATGTTCTAACTTTTGGATTAGTAGGTTGCGCTTAACACAATCAAAAGCCCTTGTAAGGTCACAAAATACACCTACCACTAGTTCTTTGTTATTCCATGCCTTATAAATAGCTTCTGTTAGTTTGAAGATAGCATTTTGTGTAGATATACCATTTCTGAATCCAAATTGCCCATCCACAATAATATTATTGTTTGTCAAATGTAGTTTTAGCCTATTAAAGACTAATATTTCAAATAATTTAGAAAAACCTGTCAATAAAGAAATAGGCCTATAATTAGATATTTCAAATGTATCACCTTTTTTAAAGCATACTATAATGTTAGCGTATTTTAGTCTATCTGGGTATATACCTGTTGTTAAGGAAAGATTGTAGATGTGAGTAAGTGGCTTAACTATCTGCGCCCCACATAACTTGATAATTTTATTAGACAACCCATCGTATCCACTAGAGGTCTTATTCTTTAATGAAAAAATTGTGCTTAAGACTTCCGCTGAAGTAATGGGAACATTAACTATATCTGGATAGCTGCCAAAAAGGCTACATCTAATTGTGGGATGTGCACCTTCATTGTTAAGAAGCTGACTAATTATCTGATCTACTGAGTCTATGAAGATATGTTAGATAGTGGACACAAACTAAAACTAGACCAAGAACATCTTGAAACGGTGATACCAGCAATAGGGCGACCTGTGCATGTTGTAAATGGTGCTTATCGTGGTTGCAGTGCCATGCTTAGGGAACTGGATCAGAAGAAATTCTGTGTAACCATTGAAATATCCTCAGGCCCTTTGAAGGGCAGAATAGTTGACAAAGTTGAATATGGAGATATCTGTAAATTATATGATGTAGATATGTGAATACGATATAACATTAATGTGACATATTTGCAAGTTTAAAGAAGGTTTGATCCTGTAAGAAATAATAAGAACAAGGCATATAAATTTAGCTACAGTACTCTTTGCAGTGAGATATTAATTCTGTAATTCAGTTAATAAGCCATCATTGTAACGTCTCCAGTGAATTATGAAGCGTTACCAATGAGAAGTTTTAACTATTGTTCTTCATTTCATATAAGTAAAACGAATTNACTACAACGAATGATATAGGAGCTGTGATTGGGGGTCAGAGTTCAAGTCCCAGTAGGGTGAAGACTGGCTTTGGAGCCTACCCAGCCTTCTGAATCAAGTAATCATTAAATGGGGGTTTCCCTGTATTTATAATTTTGGATCACATGGCAGTGTGGAATGATGAAGTGTTCTCCAAAACAGTGGCTAACCAGTCCCACCATAGGGTAATGAAATTATAGATAAAGTGAAGACAGGTTAACAACAGCCATGAAAGGCAGTGGGCTTCTTGCCTGATATATGTTGGAAATAAAAACAGAGAACAAAATTTTATTTATATAGATTTTTTTCTCATAATGCAGTGTTGACAAGTACTAGTTTTGTTAT